>NC_050525.1:9915907-9921323 GCF_002922805.2 Oryzias melastigma
CGTCTGACAATGCTACACATTAGCTGTGCTAGCATATTTACAATGGCTGTAACTTCCTGTCTTGTTTCCAACACGTAAAAGAACATACTGATACCGCTAAAACAGATGTTACTGTAACTTTGCTAACTCTTAACCTTGTTGGTAACACATTAAAAAAACAAAGAAAAACAGAAAGAAAAACAGAACAGTAAGAAAAACAGTCTGACAAAGCTACATGTTAGCTTTGTTAGCATATTAACACAGCTAGCTATCTTGTTTCCGACACTCAAAAAATAGACTGATACCGCTAAAACAAACGATACTGTGACGACGCTAACTCCAAACTTTGTTAGTAACACAGAAAAAAACAAAACCAAGACGGCTACCTGCTAGCCATGTTAGCATGTTTGCAATAGCACTCAACCTTGTTTTACGACTTGTAAAAGAAAGAGACTGACATTTTGACAAAGCACCTCAGACCCCTGAAAATTGCTTCAACCAGAATTAATCCATTTATAAGGCTCTTCGGACTATAGGGTGCTCTGAAAAAGATTTGTTTGCGCATTGTAGTGTGAGTGTGTATATTACACACACACAGTTGTAAAACTGTTTAGCAAAGTGACTTATGAACAACAATTACTCAAGTCATTAATTAGGGTTTAAGCTAATATTACACAAACCAGAGGCTATTCAATAACTTAGTATGTTTTTTATACTCAAGTTTATATATTTTTACTATGTTCCTGGCAGAGATGCTAGCAATTTCTTCTTTTTTCAAGTCCAACATATTTGTGTTTATTTTCAAGTTAAATTTTAAGTGTTTCATCAATTTACTACTTATAAACAACTTGTGAGGTCACATAAACAGACAGCTAGTGTTTTTACATTCTAAAAATAAGGGAAAGATTATAGAAAAAACTTGAATTTTTAATCATGAAAACAAAAAAAGATGATAAATTAAGTCGTTCACAAGTTCCAAACCTCAGGTCTTAATCAAATCTCTGCAAGTGAGAATTATAGTGTAAGTCTGAATCTGAAGTCCAAGTCCTTATCACTAGCTCCAGAAGAATTTACTATAACTGAGCAAAATATATATATACTGTATATATATATATATATATATATATATATATATATATATATGTACACACACATATATTTGACACGTTTTCTCATAAGATATAGACTTTTAGGCCCTATAGTTGTTGAATAATATGATACATTTGTGTGGTCTTTGTGGTCTTTTTGTGGACTTTACGACTTTAACTAATCTGCAGAACGATAACTGTCTGTGTCTGGTCATGTATGTTCAAATGTGCACTGAGCACTGAGAAAAGGAAAGTCATTCAAATGCAAATGAAATTCTGAGATCCTACATTTTCTAAGGTAGAATTTACTGTCCTTTCCTACATATGAACCCTTAATGAGAATGTTCTGGTGAATTGACAAAGAAATAAGACTAGGATAAGATTAGATCGCTGTCCAATGTGTTTCAACTTTTTTTTTCCATTTTTTTTTTTTTTTTTGCATATCAAAACTTATTTGTACAGCTTTAATTAACTGTGAACCAGCTAAGGATGAACTCTCTTAATGAAGCACCTGTATAAGCCTTTAGAACAAATGCAAATTTAAGACTTAAGAGTGAACCGCCGATCGCTGACTAATAATGTTCAGTATACACGGTATTAAACAAATTAGGCTCGGCGCTAATCCAATGTAAAGCTGCTATCTGGTCAAGAGATTTTTGGGGGTTTATTTTAGCAGTGTTACTAGTCTGTTTCGTTATCTTAAAAAAGCTGCAAACTGGGATCTAGATTTTATGAGACACAAAACACAGAATCTTTAATGTCGCTTATAAATATATGTATATTTTGTCTTTTGCAGTGTCAGGTGCTTTAAATTTGTGGTTTGATTCAATGCATTTTGGGTCAGAATGCAATTTCCAGTCAGTAATTGGCCCACACTACAGCAGGAAGCAGCTCTCCACTCATGCATTTCACAAACACCTCTGCGCACCAGCAGCCAAACGATTCTATTACTCACAAAAAGAACCATATCATCATTTAGCACACTTTACTCTAAATCCTCCACCAGTGTTTTTGAGCTGCTTTTATCTGAAGATGCCTTGTGCATGTGTCACAGTTTGACAAAGCCTTAGTGTTGGTTGACATATCACACCGCATATCAGCTCCTCAATTGGAAGAGCCGGTGCATAGCGGGATCTGTCAGCAGGTGCTAAGGCTTTGTCAAATGCAGTGATACTAAAGGCAGCCTTCAAATGAGGGAGCTCTATGACAAAATGGAGGATAGGGAAAGATCTGACAGGAGGTGCACCAGCACCCACCGAAGCAGCTCCAGCGTTCTGTTTCTGATGTGCCTCTGGCCCGACATGTCCACTCATCAGCGTTTGTCAGCAAAGGGCTCGTCTGCTCGGAGAGCCGAGAATCCGAGCCGGTGAGGAAGACTTTGACACTTGTGCTACAAAACAATTCTTATCCTGCCAGAGCCGTCTGCAGACAGTTTGACTGAGAATTGATTAACCTGTGTCCACCAAAACATTTAACCTTTTGTGCCTCAAAAGGATGGCTTTATAAAGTGGTGCAGCTACTTCTTTTGTTTGAGGAAATAAAAGACAAGTGAAGCTGCTCTAAGGAGGACTTTTCGGTGGAGAATAGACCTGGAAATATACGTTTACCAATTTCATACAGAGAAACACCAGGGAATAATAAAGGCTCACAGCTCTTTATCTCTCACATCACCTCGTGTATTGCCGAGGTTAGAAACATTCCTGTTTGCTACTGAGATGGTGTCTACGGACACACCGGGAATATGAAGCGGATATAAGAATGTTCTAAAACATAGTCTTGAATGCATGTTTAGCCAACACGTTGTCACTCCCAACTCACCACATATTGACGTTTGGTTAGGGACCCCTCCACGTCAAAACTTAATGTGTTTGGTGTCCCTAACTCGTTATGGTCCTCAACCTCCGTGAACCAGATCCAGTCCAGTACTGGGACGTGGAGCGCACCGGTACCCTAATCCAGTATTGATACCCTAACCCAGGACTGGTTCATGTCTGGCACCAGTTCGGGTCCGGTACTGTGTCTGGTGCCGGGTTATGCTACTGATACTGGGTTTGGATACTGGCACTGGACGTGTCCTGAAGATCAGTCCGCGTCAGGTACCCCATCTGGTACCATGTCCCTAGGTTGGAGACCCTGTATTTTACGAACTGCCAGCACGTCAGTTGGGGACACCCAGAACGTCACAGAGGGGTCCTTAACTATGGCAAGGCAAGTTTATTTGTATAACACATTTGATATACAGACACAATTCAAAGTGTTTTACATAAAACTATAAAATAAATAATCGTGAAAATAAGATTAAAAGAAGGTAAAAAAGAACTGAATTTAAAATGAGCATGGATGACCCAAACGTCAATATGTATCAAGTCGGGGATGAGAATGTGTCGGTGTAACCCATGGTGGTCACACTGGACAAGCTGGAGACCCTGGGGAGTAGACCTCACTAGATCTCCCGGGCACCCGGACAGCGACGATGGCTACCAGATCTGCCGGAGCCTGAGCAGCGGAGCTCGCTAGCTGGTTAGCTTAGCCGTCCATTTAGCTCAATGAGCTCTGTGATGGGCTGGCGATCTGTCCAGAGTGTATCCCACTTTCACCCAACAGTGACCGGGACAGTTTCGGGGAACCCAGCGGCCATCGAGGGTTGAGAAAATAAATGTAAGTTCATGACAAAAATCCTCACATCGAGCGGCCATCTTGAATGTTTGTTTCTACCCTATAATCTAGACACTGAAAATGTCATGTGCCCAAAGCTGAGTCCCTGATTGGTTGACTTGCCGCATGAAGCTCACCGCTACCAAAATCAAAAGTCAACTGGAATACCCCAATTCAACCTGTATTGGGCAGGACACAGATGGTTTTTGACTATATTTTCATTTTCATTTTAATTTGTCAAAAATGTGGCAACAGCCAACAGACAGCACTTTTAAAGCCCCATTTATAGAGGTCAACACCCAAAAATATTTGATTTAGTGGTTACCCTTTAAAATAGTTCCCTGAACACACATTGCCAAGGGTGATATGAACGTACTCTCAAAGACCAAACATCACCGTTGTTCTTCTAGTCCCATGAAAAACTACACCATGTGCATGGAAACACTTGTGTAGCTACTTGCTTTATTCTTCCAGAGCGAGTTGGGGAGGGAAAGTGTTTTTTTTTTTGGTGTATTTTGTTTACTGCGTTTGCAGGAATCACTTGAATAACAAGACTTGACATGTCACGGCTAAATAAATACAAAACCCCGGTTTCTCGTTGACAACCAAAGAATACATTCACACCCAGTTATTATACTGATTGCCACCGCAGACACAGCTGTCCGCTCAGACAGGGATATTTCTCCTCTTCCCTATTGTTCCTCTAAACTTCTCTTGTCATTTACAACATAAGCTGTTTCCAGGGACCACAAAAATGCCATTTGTATCTATCGTCCTCCCCGAACGTTAGAAGCTGTTTTTCCTCCATCATTCCTCCATGAGCTGTGGCTCTCTCATATTTGTTTGCCATCGATCACATTGGTGCGGCGCGCACACTGGAAAGCAGCCGGTGGGGAGAGGCAGCATTTGCAATCAAACAGAGAGGAGCAGTGTGAAATCTCAGGAAGAGGCAGCATCCACCCCCCCACACCACACCATGCCCGTGGGCAGGGGATCAGACGATGAGGAAGCCTGCCTCAGACACTCAACACCTCCCACCGGCGCCCTGATGCAAGCAGCATGCAAACCCACCCCTCGCATGTCAGCCAGCAGGTTAAGCTCTGTGTGTACCCCCACTCGGTGACTGTGCTGTGGAGAGTGCATGTTGTGCTGCCGCAGTCAAGGTGCTTTTAGAGGCTTTCCTAAGGTCCGCTGTGAGTTGCTAATGTCTTGCTGAGGGTGGGAGATGGTAATGTTACTGTTTTAATGATACGACTTTAAGCAAGCAAACAGGGCTGACCTCACCCACCGGAGAAAAACAAATCTGATGCAATCTATCAGAAAAAAAATTTTAAAAAGAGGAAGAGATGTCATCCACTCCTGAGAATTGCAAGCTTTCTTAGGGGTTCAGCACTTGCTAGCATAATAGTCCAGTTTCCATTGTCTATCCTAGCTCCCCATCCATGACATGCAAGACTATAAAGTTAAAAGGGCTTGTTCCGGAGGGTGAGCAGGTTTATTTCAGCAGCAGGTTTTAGGGTCGAGTAGATGAGAAAACACCCATTTTCCCACAGTGCCGTTGGCCAGTCCCTTAACCCGAGGCTGACTCATTTGCTTCATCATGTCCACCAAGTATTCAAACAATGATCATTCCAGCTCAGTGTGGGAGGATGTTTTCATTCGCAGAGCAGACAGGTTTTTTTTTTTTTTTTTTT
>NC_050525.1:9922048-9928491 GCF_002922805.2 Oryzias melastigma
TACGGACTATTATACAATTGAAGACCCACTCTGATGAAAATCATGTTTTTGACATTTTTTCTGAAGATGGAGGACATATATGAAGAACAATTGGATTAAAATGAGTACTTGTTTATTCAAAGAATTGATAATTAGTAGCAGACAAAAAAATGTGGCTTGATAAAGATTGTAGTTGTTACATAGAAAATACGCTGGGCGGGTCTCAATAAGCTCCCTGTTGCACTCCATTCTAAAGTATCCACTTACAGACAAATATGTCTTGGTCTTCCCTGTCTAAGCTGGAAAATTGTTCGCCTGGATATCTCAGATAGTGCTCACTGTTTTGTTTGTTTGTTTGTTTTTTGCTACGCTAATGCTAGCTTAGGCTTGTGAGGTGCTATAAGCTAGCAGGAGTATGTGTAAACAAAAGGATGATGGGAAATTAGTGGAGGTTATAGTGGGGGTAGCTTAGCCTCCACTTGCAGCACCCCAATTGTCAAGTTATTATTAGTATCATTTTTGACAAAGATTTTTCAAAGACCTACTCCATTGAAAATCGTGTTTTTGTTGTTTCTAAGATGTTATTGTTGCATTTAAAAAATATTTTTAAGATCAAAACTGCATTTCTAAGTAATTCCTTAATTCAAATCATGGATGTGAAGCAAGTGAAAAGCGGTGATTTTAAAAAGCTCAGTTTTGTGATGCATGGTCGGCCCAAAGTCTCTATTCTCCTCTACAATTCTGAAGCCTCCAGTTGCTAACAAATTGATCCATGTACATCTTCATTTTCCTCTATTGAGCTGGTATCTGGTTCACAACTGTACGGCTGGATATCTCAGATAGCTTTTTTTTTTTTTTTGCCACGCTAATGTTAGCTTGGGCTTGTGAGGTTCTATAAGCTAACGGGAGAGATTGTACGCAAAAGGTTGATGGGAAATTAGTGGAGACTGCAAAGGCTAGCTTAGCCACCACTTGCCCCCCAATTTTCAAGTCAATATTAGTATTATTTTTGACAAAGATGTTTTAGTAAAATTCTCAATACAAGCTTCTTTTAAGGACCACTCCACTGAAAATATTGTTTTTGGTGTTTCTAACATGTTCTTTAAGCATTTTTCTCACAATGGAGGACATATATAAAATATTTAAGATTAAAAATACATTTCTAAGTATTTCCTTCATGAAAATCACATTGTTTTGTTTCTGATACGCTAATGTTAGCTTGGGCTTGTGTGGTGCTATAAGCTAGTAGGAGTGAGTATAAACAAAAGGCTGTGGGGGAATTAGTGGAGGCTACAGGGGGGTAGCTTAGCTTCAACTTAATCCCCCAATTTGCAGGTCAATATTAGTATAATTTTTAATAAAGATGTTTCAGTAAAATTCTCAATACACGCTTCTTTAAAGAACCACTCCACTGAAAATTGTGTGTTTTGGTGTTTCTAGCGCATGTTCTTGTAGCATTTTTCTCACAATGGAGAACATTTCTAAACTAAACTAAGATTAAAACTACATTTCTAAGTTTTTATTTCATTCAAATTACATTGGATTAGGGGCAGATGAAAACCAGTGCTTTGAAAAAAATCAGGTTTGTTAGCTTGGGCTTATGTGGTGCTGTAAGCTAGCACGAGTGAGTATAAACAAAATCCTGAGGGGGAATTTGTAACCGTCCCGCCTACAACTCAGAGGCTAATTTGTAATGAGCTCCAGCTGCTCTGCACAAATTATGTCCAAAAAACGACAAACTTTTTGAGTTTGGCTACAAAACGGCATAATCATGGGTCTGTAAGCTAGCAGGGGAGCATGGAAACAGAGGGATAGTGGGAAATGGGTGCATTTTTACCGTTCCACCCACAACTTAGAGGTGAATTTCTAATGAATTACTGCCGCTCTGCAGAAACTATGTCCTAGAAAACAACAGTTATATTTTCATTTTTTTTAATCTGAATTCTTATTAAAAGACCACTGGGAACCCTTCATTAAAATTTGATAAAAATGATCGCAGTGGGGGTTTAAACATAATAGGAGGGAACATTGCTCAGTTGTGAAGGAAATGAATGAGGTAACATCTACTGTAGCTATGTAGGATTATACAAACAATGGGATTAACTGTAACAAAGGCACAAGCTATGTATTCTTCTTTGGCCAAATATTATTACTGAGATAAACAATGGGGCGATTGTGTGTGGATTACCCCTGAGAACACAGTAAATACTTACCACTGAGAATGACAGACTCAAAATAATACACTTTGACTCATTTATAGCAGATAAAACTCATCACACGTCCTGTCTCAATGTCTCTTGATTGACTGAAGTCTTGGTGAGCCAGATGCAGCTTTTCCTCCCTCAAAGGTCTGACATTTTGCGGGCTAATTATCTTGCTACTGGTCATGAGTACAATACTGATGATACGTCTCATAGGCTTACTGTCAAGCTGGCATTCTCTCGGCCTTCTCTCTATTAACTAGTAACTCTTAGCATGCTTTCCAAAATCCCATCCTTCATGCTTATTACGCGCGAGCGGCAGCATTTTTTTCCGTTTCTTGTGTGTTTGCGCCTGTCTGTCTATGCTTTAATTCAGACGCTGTCTTGTAGCCGTGGATAAAAAACAAGGCGGCGCGTGCGTGATGGACGCGTTCTCTCACGGCGTGGACAGCCTTGTGGCGTTACAGTAATGCGTTTATCACGGCAATCAGAACTTTACATGTCAGTGACATCACGCGGCGTCTGCTCCTCTCTCCGACATTGATCTGGCAGTCCCCGCACGAGTCTGAAGGGATAACAAAGATGAATTGAGTGCTTTTCCCATTTAATCTGGCCTGCATGTTTAGCTTGTCAACAGGTGCTCTGCTTAGCGAGTCTGTCAGGCTGCCGGCTGCATATTTTTGGGCGTGCAAACACGTCGGCTTCCTTGACTTTCAGAAACATGTGCTGTATTTGGGTGACAGCTTTGGCAGACTTATTTGTAGCTGTCTTTTTCTCAGCTCGTGCAATAAAACGAGGTCACTAGGTCATAGACCCATTTATTTAATTAGGAAAGCTTGAATAAAAAATGAATGATAACCAAGGGCAAGGAGCTCATTTTAGTGGTGTCAATCAATAACTGATTGAAACCTCCTAATTGCCCTGAGGGATCTACTCATTCCCTCTACGTTCAATCTCTAATAAGTATGTTTACTACATTCTGTCCATTTCCTAAGCTTTATTTAAGATTGAATCGTATTCATTGGTGCTTTATACTCTTAATTGGAATAAATAACTGTTGAACGTTTTAACAATGTGATGATACATTGCAAAAATACCAGACAAACTGCTGTGGAATACTTGTAAGTGACATAGAAACAGCATGCTGTCTCTTACATCTACCACACCAGCTTGTGGACTGCACAAACACTAGTGCTCATTACACAGTGCATAGCGACAGCTACATAGCAACCGTTCCTGACTGCTTAGCAACAGCTGCAAAAACCTTAAGGAGGGGGTGGGCTTTGTGGAGTGTTTCAGATGACACCATTTCTCTTCACAAATGTTGATTTACTACTTTTTTTTGTCTTTGATGAGCGTTGCTCAACTGGGTATCACCTCTCTCTGACTGTGCCGTTTCCTCTCACCTGCCCACAGATATCCGCTCCCTCCCGGACGTGGCCATGACCGGGAACTGCACGACGGAGTGCAGTGAACTGGGCCACTCGGATGCTTGCTGGATGCCGGGGCATCCCTCGCCAGTACGCAGCAAGACCAGGAACCCCCCGAAACTCTCCACCTTCGTGCCTTACCAGGAGAGAGGGAGCCTGGGACGCCTGGCAAACGGGAGCGCCAGGCTGGGCGGCGAGGACCACCGGTCACGGCTCCCGCCCTCCCGCAGTGCCTATTCCAACAGTGGTCACGACGCCAATCAGGACTGCCCCTTGGAGGAGATGCCCTTGAGTGTGGCCTCTGAATTCCCACCCACGTCTCCACCTAACCACACCCCAAAGCGAGAAATCTACCTGTGAGGAGCCAATTCCCCACTCATCGGTACAAATGAAGAGAAGGTGCACCCACTTTAAAAGCGGGAAGGGGTTGTTTGTGCGCTGAAGCCAATGGCCATTCTTTAGAGGTCGTGACTCCTTCAATTACTGGCATGAACACTTGCTTTTGTCATTTCTGACTTAAATTATTAGCTCATCAGCATATCTGTGAATGATTGCTCAAAGTTAGTCGACGCACCTGTTAATTTATTCAGAGCCTCCAAGGGTACAATTCGAACAGACGAAACAACGATGGAAATGGCTACACTTGTAGTAACCGATAATTGTTGTAGTTAGGCAAGTTCCATTCTGTGAAGTGATCTCTTGAATTTGAAAGTTGTGATCAGTGCTCTTGTGCAATGACTAGACATTATTTGATAGAAAAGCTAGTCCGGCCATATCATAAGGTATGAAAATTCCGACCAAGAACCAAGGGAACTGGTCATTCTTAATGTACAGAGCTGTAAATACATTTGAATGGTGTGTTCTACATATATTTTGTCTGGTATAAACTGGGAAAAAAATGCCTCCTAATTTTAGCATATTTAAGCTTTTCTTTACTGCTGCTGTTTAAACTTGATTGAAACCATCTCCAGGAGTGGAGCTTGATATTGTGAAAAGCATTCATCTGCTCGGCAATATCACACACACACATATACACACCTTTGACCCCTAATCACAGTAGAATGGCCTTTACCTCCACTCCCTGTAGAGCTCTGCCTCTGGTGGAAAGAGCTGTGTGGCAGCATTTAATCTGACATTATGTTTCACTGACTCGCAGCACTGTGACCTGTCGTTCATCTTGAAAACGGTTGACTTGGCCGCAGAACCCGAGGGTCACAATGACCAAATGCAGACTACTCACCACACACGTTCGGATTGGCTTTTCACTCTGGATGGGATTTTTTCCATTGACTGTAAAAGAAACCGGACTGAAACCCCACCCCCCCTCACAGTCCAAACAGGAAGTACCTGCTGGCTCCAAGAAGCCATAGACTTCTATTGAAAAATAGACAACTTGTCAGAATAAGCATTCTTTCTCTGATACATTTTCATTAATGTTTTTCATTATAGTTTTTCTAAGTTATAAACTGACCAATCAGATCTCATTAAAAGCACGTGATGGCCACTGGCCCCCACCTTGGACGTTTGATTGACAGATCTTCCCGAGCTGCTTTCAGTAAAAGGGGTGTGGACTAGCTAACTCAAGCTAATTCATCATTGGCAACAGTAGTTGCTATAGAAACGCTGACTCAGATCAGTCACGGTCTTCTGGCTCCAACATAGCGCTGGCCGTATCACAGAAAAATGGCGACTGAATTGGCTTCACTTCACTGGAGCCAGAAGAAAGGCATTTTCCATGGGCGATGTCACACTCGCTCAGTCCAGTTGTCTTATACAGTCAGTGGATTTTTTTTTCACCACTTACATTGCCATACAGTCCTTGTCTTTTGATACCTTGAACACTTGATAAGCAGATTCTCCCGAGCCACTTTCAGGAGAGAAGTTTGGACTTCTAACAAGCTTTCTCATGATTGCCCACAGTAGTTGCCATAGAAACACTGACTCAGATCAATCAAGGTTGTCTGACTCCAACATGGCGCTATCCATAACACAGAAAAATGGCGACTTAATTGGCTTCTTTTCACTGAGTAAGGCATTTTCAATAAGTGACGTCACATCCCCATAGTCCAGTTCTCTTATACAGTCGATGCATTTTTACCTTGTCTTTTGATGCAATGGAGTGGGGGTCTTCCTCCAGAGTTGGTAGCCTTCCTTCGTTAAGAGCTAGTTTATATTAAAGAAAAAAAAAAACATCTGGGAGACTGAGTTTGTAGGAATTTAAAACAAATTTGATTTTACCTGGATCTACAACTACCCATTCATCACACGGAATGGCTATTAGATTTCAAATCAGTGGGTGAAAGCTGAGAGGTCAAAAAGTGAGTTCAACTGCCATAAAATGAAGTCTAATTTTCTTTGTATTGAGGACAGCATGCCTAATAAGTCGTAAGATATTTTTCCTTCTCTGGCTATTAAACAGAGAATAAAAATAGGGTATGCCTGGGAGATTCATTTATCTTTACAAAAGATTTTCCAAGTGAATCTGAAGGATATGTCTGAAGGACACTACGTATTAGACAGTAATTGGATGTTAATGATGACTCCACTAGCCTGCGCTACTACATCGTATAGCGCCAGTTGGTGTCTTTGATTCAAACATCGATTTGATTAGATTTGTAGATACCTTTCACCTCTGCAGAGTATTTCCATAGTGAGATTGTGTCTCTGAGAGAGGATGGAGCAGCACAGAATGGACATTTCCTAATTAAGGTGAGTAATGAGTCCTGAGCTAGGGCATGTGTGAGCACACACCCCCAGGACAAGGCACCCACCAGATAATGCAAATCCACCCACCGAGCTACAATCAGTTAAAAGGGGTATTTTTATCAGCACT
>NC_050525.1:9928606-9935369 GCF_002922805.2 Oryzias melastigma
GAGGAAGCACATTAAGCCACTTTCAAAGCCATTTAGCGACTGGAATAAAATTTAAAACAACAAGCCATGATACACTGTGATAACCCCCACCCACCCAACCGCCAACCCCCCCACCTCTGTCTCAGAGCTTTTGGTTCACCAATCCAAAGCAGCGGGTGAGATCACTGACCCGGAATTAATGACAAGTGAGAAAGATTGCAAAGAGTGATAAAGCCAATGTCACACCCTCTCAATCGCAGCTCTTTTTTTTATCTATTTGAGGGATTTCACTCGATTTAGATTCACAACTGCTTTGTTGCCAGATTTATCTCCATCTTAACCTAATTCCAGCCTGCGTATCACTTAAGCAAATCTTCGAAGCATCCTCTGACTCGTCGTCTCGATCGCTAATACACGAGGTAGCTCCCAGGCAGAGCTCAGGCTTGCCGGTTGTTGATCTTATAACTTCGGGACAGGATTTTGATTTTAATCATCTGCAAAACAAAAACAAGCCTGGGCCTATACCACCCTTGTCCCTCTGGATGAGTGGAAATCTTTTTTGTATTTTTCTCCAATGACCTCCTGCTGCTCACTTCTGGAAGAATTTATCACCAGGTTTGCCCTTTCTTTTGAACTCATGCTGAATTAACTGTGTTTGCCTCTCTCTCAAACACAGTTCTTTGTCAAAGGACCTCAGAAAGCGCTCGAACACACTCCAAAGTGTGACAAGTGATGTTTAATTTGTGCTTAACATTGATTTCATGTTGAATTCACTTGAGTATCTTTTGCCTCTTTGTAGTATGTATTGTACGGTGATCATTCCTGTGGACAGATGGACAAATAATTGTAATGAAACTGGCAAAGGATTTCTTTTCTTTTTCTTCTGTTTTCTTTCTCCTCACTGATCTAAGACTCTTTGCAATCTGGTTGTGTGAAAAAAATGAATAAATAAATAAATTGTTGGTGGTGTTGTGTACATAGATCTTCGCAAACCCTGTGTCCGTAGTTCAGGAGGCGGTGATTTTAGCATGGATTCCAAAGATGATTGGTAGAAGCTGTTTACTCGTTTGCTTTTGATTCTAGTTTTCTGAAAATGTCCGTGCCGGTTCCTAATCAGAAGGCCCTCTCCCCAAAAACGCACTGAAATGATCCGAGACATTTCATACTTTTTGACAGCTCATCAAAGACAATTGCCTTGAAAATATGTCTTTGCAAGAGAGAACCTAGTTGTTATCTTAACTGTTGGTATATTTATATAGAATACAATGCTTGTGATGCCATGTTTTTGTACAGTTTTATGTACATACAAGTGAAGCTTTCTAAAAGTTCTGAGAAAAGCCGGTGGCATATAAAAATTGTAACATGTTTTCTTGAGATGTGCACATCTTGCCTTGGTTAGATTGACCTTTGCTGAGTCAGTGTGAATGTGGCTGTTCTATGCCTGCACTGTAGTCATTCACCGGCTCCCACCTGCTGAGGACTTAATCAGTTTTTATGTTTATTGTGAACAGTGGATTGTCTTATCTTACCAGTTTGTTAAACTCCTGTGTTCTGCTTTGTTCTGTTTCCGCATGTTGACAAATTCTCTTGTAATACTGTAAGTCCTCATGAACTTTGTAATAAAATCACTTCAGGGGAAAAAAAAAAAGACGCCTGTCTTTCTTTTTGTTGTTTCCTATTATTATTCATCACTTTTGACTCTTTCTTGTTACACTTTTTAAAGGAGTTTTTCAGCCTTGAAGCTACATTGTATAAATTGCATGCCTTTTCATGAGCTAATTAAAGTCGCCCATGACGATTTTTTTATTTAAAAAAAAAACATTCTCAGTAGTGTTTTCATTATGATTATGAAGTTTTTAATCAAAATCCCACAACCTAAATGTCTTAAAAGGCCATTTTTCATGTTGATCTGAAGTCTCTTTTTCCAAAATATCCCCTGAGGAGGCGTGGCTTTTGGAGCTGAGTAGCCCCGCCCCTGATCCCCCTTGTCTGATTATGATAGCTCTGTGTTTGCTATCTTCACTGCTGCTACATAAAAATGCCCATCAATATGGGTAATGTCATTTGTTCTCTTTCATAAGAAAAATACCACACATACATGTTAAAAACTCAAAAAACATGATTTCCATCTTTAAAACAAACGGGTATTCTTTACACGAAGGGGGACAAGTGCTTCATTTCAAAGTCAGTAGGCAGAGGTACGTTGCAAAGAAGCACATCAGGATTTGTTGTAAGGGAGTCCTAGGACTAGAGCTGTGCAAGCCTAATGCAAGAAGACTTCTTCACCACCCTGACGAGCTGGCTGCCTCTCCTCTGTTCAACGCCTACTTACAAGACTACTGTCTTCTGTTAATTTGAAAATGTCTAAGGCCTTAACTGTATGTCCGAGAGAACAGCATTTTTTAATAGTAAATGAGTCTTCAAAGAGACCGACTCATGCAATGTCTCGCCTTTTTCACTCAGTACAATTGCGCTATAATTGATGGTTGGCACAAAAAACTGAACTCAATTGACCTAATTGTTGTTACTCAGATATCAAATGCAGTCATGTGTGAAATAAACTAATGCAAGAAGTGTTGGGCCAGATATCCTTTTTTTTTTATTTTTGGCAGGATATCGAAGGATGTAAGACCTGAAAAATGAACTTTAAAGCCTTCTTTCTACTGAACAGTTTAGAAATGTCTTAGCCAGGAGTGTCCAAAGTCAGTCCTCGAGGGCTGGTGTCCTACATGTTTTCCAACCAACCTGCCATTGAAGCTCTTTATTGACCAAACACACCTGATCCAGGTAATAAGCAGCAGATAAGGGAAGGTTTCTGGAAAACCAGTAGGAGTCTGGCCCTCCAGGGCTGACCTTGGACACCCCTGGTCTAGGCAAATCAGGTGAGCATGTCCACTCAGAGTTGGACTGTCCAGGTCCATCCGGGCTGTAGGTCAACCAGCAGCTCATTTTTTCTGTTTGGCTTTTGATACTCCCTACATACAAGTAAATGGTGAAGAAGAACATGACCAATTAGAGGAGAACCTTTTCACTGGTTTGGTGTTTCTTTTGTTGTAACGACGTTCCACCAATTCGCAAATAGGATTCCGCCAACAGGTTTCATTGTGAGCTGTGAAAGAAAAAGTCTGGAATGTGATTTCCAATATTCACACCATTTAGACATTTTGCCCCTTTAGGTTCATGCCCTAGTATTGGGTAGCGACAGTTTGTGTTACAAGCTCATCCAAGAATGCGCTTTCAAGAAATTAGATTCTTGATCATGTGACACATGTCCAGTGTGAACAGCATCATTGGCCAACATCTTCAGAAAACCAGTTCAAAGAGTTGAGATGTTCACTCAAATGTTAAAATAAGGGTTGCCAGAACAAAACAAACATTTTTTTGTTATGATGAAACAGAGGGAGGGGCTAAAGAAATGTAGGCCTAATAATGAAACTGGAGACTGAAAGTGGGGCTCTTCTTCTGCTCTTCAGCTTTCCTTTCCTGCCTCACTTTTGTGTGGGTTTTTTAAATTATTATTAATAGAAAAATTAAGTAGTTCAAGTAGATATTTGGGCTAAACAACTGCACTCCAGGAGCACAACATGTTGTTGCAATCCAGAGTACTTTCAGAACTGTAGCATGTCTGACCATTCAATACAAATGCTTTGATCTAAAATATACTGTTTAGAAAATATTTGTATTATTCATTTTTTTGTTAAAAACTGACAGTTTAAAGCCTCAATTATTTAAAAAAAAAATCCAACTTCAGTGCAAAGATGTGTGCTGCCTGTTTGGCTTTTAAAAATACAATGCTGTAATTTTGACTAGATCATTGGTCTGCAACCTGAGGCATCAGGGCCACATGCAGCTCTTTTATCCCTCCATTGAGGCTCTTTGGCTTTAAAGAAAATGCTAATGATTTGAATAAAAAATAGATTTTTTAAAATTCTTTTTTTTTTTTTAAATAGATGTGATCTCACATTAATACAAATTAGGATGTATTTTATTTTGAAAGGATGTACTGCTGTCAAAAGTAAAGCATAGTAAAAACACTTTTATTTTTCAGTTCTTGCAAATGTTTATAACAAATGAGTGGCTTCATGATCACAAAAACAAAATTAAAGTATGTTTTTGTAAATAGCTTGCTAGATAGCTTTTGATCTGTGAGTAACCTAGCTAAATTGTTCTTCTAGCATTAAGGGTTGCAGATCCCCGAAAACTCACTGACCGTGTGTTGTCTGAAGTTTCCTGTGAATTCCAAATTAAAGTCCATTATATTGTCAAGTGTTTTGTGTAGCAGCTAAAGCTAGCTAAAATAGGATCGTGCTAATCAGCAAATTAACCTCAGCATGTCAGAGGGGAAACGCATCAATTCAATAAGTCCAGACTTGATTGAAGCCTGCGATGGAAAAGACTTATGGATAAAATAAGGTGGAGCACACTTATACAAGTCAAATATAACAGAAAATTGTAACTTATAATTAATAAAAATATAACATTTTGGAGTTTCAAGGACCTAATGAGCGGCTCGCTTTTTTTTTAAATTAAAGAAAATATTTTACAGTCTTTAAAGTAATGTGTTGTTTGAATGTCACTCTTTTCATAAAATCTTCTTCTTTTCCAAGACAATACTGAGCCACATTCCATATAAACAATATTTAAAATGGCTTTGTATAGTAGAGTCTGGGTCCTTATCTCACACGCCTGCAGCTGAAAACTGTCAGTCACAGAAAATACTGGTTGAAGTAGAAAAAGAAAAATACATTATAAAAAGGCTCAGAACTAAAGGCGGTCAGTGAAGCGTTTTTTTTTTTATTTTTGCTTTTAAATTACCATCAGTTAAATAAGAATACTGTGTGGCTTCCAGCTTCTTTGACTCTATATTGTTTCAGTTTTTGTAAATCTTTCCAAACATGAAACCTCAGATTGTTTTCTGTAAAATGTATCATCCTGCAGCTAATAAAAATAGCCGTTGGATTTATAAATAAAGAATACATAAGAATTAGGTTTAACCTCAACAAGGTTAAACGACACGGATATCCTCCGATTTTGCCATTTTGAGACCAGACTAGGTTAGTAGACAGTAACTGGTCCAAGAATCTGTCAAAACTTCGAGTGTTTGAGGTGGGGCGAGCAGGCGCTACATGCTCTGTTGAGGCATCTGATTGGCCAGTTTGTAACTTGAATAACTTGTGATAAAGGAAATAAGAAAAAGAGAAACCAGAACAAGAAAGGTTATTCTGGCAAACAGAATGACTGAGTAATAGCTGTTTATTTTTCAATAGACGTCTATGGGATTTTGAGTTTCTGGGACCAGCAGGTACTTCCTCTTTGGAACGCCAGGTGGGAGGGGATGATCACTCTTTACTGTCTATGGATAATAGTGATGTGGTCCATGGTTATTGTTGATGTCTAAGCCCTATGATGATTGTAATACATGTCTGGTATTTGTTTATAATTTGATTGATGGTGATGATAAATCACCAGCAATATACTTAATGCAGACTTGCAGAAGGTGGTTTTTCTAATTGCTTAATTGCGTAACTTTTGGCAGAGTAAGCTGAAATTTATTAAAAGGCAAAAGATTGAATAAATTGATGATGTGTCTTTGCATATATATCTTTTTAAGCTTGAAGTGTAAAACCTGAGAAGAGCGTTCCAATTGCAATGCTGCAGATTATATGATGCAGACCATAAGACAAAAAAAAAAATGCTAAAAAAAGCTTGAAAACCTCACCAAATACCAAATTAACCAAAACAGCTAGGACATTGCTGAAATATCAGCTAAAGGCCAAATTAGCATGATGAACCACAGTAGATGCCAATTCAGCTAAAAACTTCATGTTGCTAAAATATTAGCCAAACTCCAAGTTACCTTAAAAAACCTCAGTAGATGCCAAATTAGTCAAAACAGCTAAGCTGTTACTAAAATAACAGCTAAAAGCTGAATTAGCTTGAAAACCTCGGTAAATTTAAGCTTCCTATTACCCCGAAAGCCAAAAACATTTATTTTAAAACTATTAATGATGTTTATCCATCTTCTGATTTTCTATCAATGTGTTTTAGATTTGAATGTTGTTGTTACTGTACTTTTTGTAACACACACACTAAAACAACAAAACATGTATTTTATGATTGTATGTTTACCTCAACTTTTTTTGGGAGAATTTGTTTTATTGGTTTTTACTAATTGTCTGTGTAACTCTAGTTAAATTTTAGCTTTAAAATAAATACTCTGAAAGAAAGGGTAAAAGTTATTTAATATGTTTTACTTTTTTTATAATACTGCAAAATGTTACATAAATGTGATCTTTGTGTTCTTGTTATTTTGAATGTACTTTGGTGAAAATGTATTTTTAATGTGACAGACTTGCCAGGATGCTGTTGTTACTAGGCAGATTAGGAAGAGGCCTTAATACATTTTTGTTGCTATTAATTTGATTGGATGATGCAGAGAGAGTGAAAGCAGAGAGATGACGTCATGAAGACGAGACGAGAGACCCGCGGCAGAAAATCGTGGCTGAAGAATGAAGAAAGCCTGTTAACAAGTTCCAGAACCAAATAATTATGTTGAGAACGAACGGAAAGTGAGTTCAAAATAGCATGTTTATGGTTTTATAAGTTTAGATGTACTTAGTGGATGTGAGCCTGCTAGTCAGCGCGACCTAGCTAACGTAACATACCCTGTATCGGACTGGACTTTGAACCGCTAACGCAGCGACTGAAAACCCGGGACAAGAAGAAGACGACAGGAACCAAGCGAGTGGGACACGCGCACGTTCAAGGATTCCAGTTTGACTCT
>NC_050525.1:9937411-9958163 GCF_002922805.2 Oryzias melastigma
TGAGTGAGTGAGTTAGGTTTGATTTAAAAAAAAAAGAAATTACATTGTATAATAATTAACACAACAATGATACAAATTGTTTATCCATAAAAACAAGTTCTTAAAATCCACACCAAAATTTTGTTTATTTCGTAGAAAACTGTTTTTTTTTCTCATGTGTTAAACATGTTTAGACCAAAATTGCTATAAAACTTCACAATGAAGCAGAAAGTATTGGACTTTAAGAAAATCTCTAGCTCCTTTTTATTTTAAAATTATTGTTTTCTTTTTTTTTAATCTTTGTTCTTATTTATACTCTTTTTATTGTATTATCATTTTCTCTCTCAGCTTGCCTCCTCGTGCGTCTGATGTTTGAACTTGTCTGTATTTGTTTTTTCCTTGAAATTGTGAAAGAGAAAATTATATACAAATAAAAAAAAAACTTAGGTAGATGCCACTTTAGCTAAATAAAAGCTAGAATGTTGCTGTAATTTTAGCTTAACTCTAAATTAGCGAGGAATTAGCTAAAAAAAACCATCAGTTTGATTGCAGTATTCAATAAATTTAAGTGTAGACTTTAATAAGCTCCAACTTCTGCCTATCAATTTCAAAACATGCAATATTTCAAAGTTTTGTCAAATGGAGGCAATTTTTCCCTTAAATGAAAAGGATTGATTGACTGGTTGAGTGAAAATCATTATCAGTTTCTTGTTTTCATAATAGTTTTGAAGTAAACAAATACAATTAATTTGCATATTGTTCATTTAGATTTCAAATTTAGGGTGAAGTATCGACATCAGCGGAGCAGCTGAGGGTCACACGTTCCTGGTCCCTGGCTTGCAGCTAAACATTTACTCAGCTTTGACCCCAAAAGGATATGTTGTTCCTCTGAAGGACCTTCACAGCCAGTTTAAGTGGCAATGAAAGTCCTGCCATGCAGCAAAAACCAGTCCTCACTGTAATGTTAATAGACAGAGATAATGAAGCTGTCCTGTAGGAGTGGACAAGGGCTAATGTACCCATATGATGCTTAATTCAAAGATCAGACACCCTGGGAGGGATAAACCTTCCTGGAAATAAAAGCACTCTCTGCTCCTATATGACTGTTAATCTACACTCATTAGTCATATTTTCCTCAGTCAAAGCCGCGACTAAACGCTATGACTCACACTTCAGTCGATGTATGGCTTCCTTCTCCAAAGATTTCAGTGGAGTTCATGATTGTCTACTTGCTGCCCACACATCGCCTTGGTGAAATCTGGCGTTACGTGACACGGTGGTTGCACAAAAGCAGCTCATCGAATGTTACAGAAAATTGCAGGTATGAAGTATAAAGTAATTTGATTACCCCCCCCCCCCAAAAGGGAAGAAAAAAAATTCAACAGGTACTAGGTACTACATCTTATTCATTTTCAATGGAATAGCAAGATTTTCTGGTCCTAAGATCTTTAATTGTCATTCTTAGCTGCTGCATTTTAATGTTTTAGTTGAAAATGGAGCTTTAACAAAAAAAAGGAAAAAAAAGTGATATCAAAATATTCATAGAACACAGAAATACACACTATGAAGGAATGTTAAAGGCTCGTGTGGTCATTTGCACATTCATGTATGTTTTCAGACTCCAGAGATCCCTATGTTCTTGCATGTGGTTCTGTTGTACTGTTCTTTCTTTTCTTAATGCAAAATAAGGTGCATTAAGAAAACATGGTCAGAAAAGTCAGACTTCTTTAAACTCAATTACAAACAGTTGAAGAACAGGCTCCTGACTACAATACCCATAATGCTTCAAAGGAGATCAACTTTGCAGTTTACCAAAACTAAAACATTTTGACACATTTTTATTTCTGTTAACCACAGAAAACCAATTTGAGGTCAATAAGCACAACTAGATTGAATTTCTAAACAGAATATAAGACAGACTATTATTGAAAAAAAATTCAAAGATTTAAGTTATTGTCCAAAATGTATATACTAAGGGTCCCTTCAACATAGTTCTAATTGAATTTTAGTTAGATTTCTGAATTTCTGGCTGAGATGCACGACAAATAGTAAAATTGACTATTTATTTTTAAATTAATGCTCACCCCTATATTTCAACATTGAGATGATTCTATGTGGTGCAGGATGTCTTATTTTGAAAGGAAGTCCTGTGAACGTCTGTTAAATTCTGTCATATTTTGAAAAAAGTCAATTTTCTCTTAAAAATTCTGTTTTATTTGTTTTTTTCATTTATAATGATCCTAATAGTAACAAATACATAAATGGAAATTAATAAATGGCATATTTACATGCAGCATTTCTTTTCTGATCAGGTTTTAATATAATTACTTGTGTCTTTGTAAACACAGCTTCTGTGACTTATCGTTGCTCCGTTACTCTGTTTACATCCTCTAATGACCGGCTATGGTAGACGTTTTGGTCCAGTTGTTCCACTCCGAGTATGGAGCCTATTCAGACTGAAGAAACTCAGTCGGATTGGAAAAAAAAAATGAAGACCTCCTCAAATGATGGGTCCAAAAACAGCTCCTGGTCCCTAACTAGCAAACCGAATGTATCCAGTATGAATACACTCTCAGTGACAATCAGTGTAGGCTGAAGCAGAGAGATGCATCATGGGCATACGGATAGTAGGGAAAAAAAAAATCTGTTGCTCAAACCACATCTCAAATAAATCCTTTGAAAGCCCCATCATTAGCAGAGCACGTGTCACATGTTTTATCCTGCAGAGATGCCGCATTAAAAGTATCCTAGTGAACCACTCATGACTTGAGATAAATCCCACTGTTTTTCACGCATAAAAGAAAAGTTCTTTTTCTCAGCACGGCAGCTCTAAAGTTCACTCTGATGACTTTGTCATTGGGGTGTCCCAAGGGTGAAAGGTCTTCTTTAACTCGTTTCGCCATAGAATGTTGACGGGTTTAAAAGAGGATTGCTGCACATGGAGAAATCTTTCATCACCAACACACAGAGCTCGTGTCAAATAATTTGGTAGCAAAGCATCTAGCCAGTATTGACTAAGCTAACCCTTCACACTCCAGTTCAGATGAGTTACAATTTCTGTATTAAATCCTTTTTTGAACTAGTACTTGACCTAAAACTTATGGAAATAGCAGCAGAAGAGGTCTAAAAGAGTTGCAACCCCCCAAAAAAGGTCACACTGTCCACCCCACAGTTCTATTCGCTGCTTAAAAAAAACTACTTGCATGAGCAGATTCACTGACTCTTATCAGCTCTGATGTCCTGCCTTAACTTGCTGCTAACTTTAGCTCTCCTCACCTCCCAGGGTGTGAGGGAAAGTCAATTTTATCAATTGCGTCTAACCTTACAGCTTGACGGGGGGGTTCAGTCAAAAACCCTCATTTCTTATTTATCTATTTTTTTTCTCAAAAAAGATTGCTAAGCGAGTGAATGACCAAAAAGAATCTAAGCGGGTGAATTCACCATATGCTAAGGAATGCATATATTTACATTTTTGGCTCTTGTATTTAAAAAAAAAAAGGAAAATAAATATCTACTACTAGAAATTGCATGCACCTACTCTGATTTTATCTAGTGCATTTTTTGTGTTATCATAAAAAAGAGAACTTTTTAGAAAAAGGATAGAGAAGGGATTTTATTTTCACCAGCAGTTAAACAGCCTTGATTCTTTGTGCTCTGCTTTTATTTTTTTCCTGTTTCTTTGCTATTGAATAAAATAAATATATAAATACTCACGACATGACCTGTTCAAAAAGTGAACAGCGAAAGTATGTGCTTGATCATTTTTAGCTTGACAACTTTACCCTCCAATCTAAGATGAGTTATAAGATAATTCTGCATCTAGATTGTTATAAACTTCTTTTAAACATATTTATTACTTACTCTGTCAGAGAGTAGAGTTCTAAGAAAATATCCATTCTGTGAAATATTGCGATACTTTTTGGTGATACTTGTATTGATGAAAAAAATGCTTCCAAGATGATATTTAAATATTTATGCATGAGCAAAAATGTAGTTCAGTATCTTAATTTTGTTTTCCACTTAAACCTCCAACCACTAGTTGGCAGCATAGCACAACGAGGCTCTTGGATCAGCTCTACACCTCACCAAAACAACAAGATCTCACGAGAACCTGTTACAGATGCAGATACAAACCCTATGTGAACTGTTATGTTATTACATAACAAAATCCAACATGGACAACTTAGTTTAAACTAAGATTTGTACCAAAAATCTGTCAACTTGGTACTGGTAACATATTAGAGTGAAGATTTAGGGGCTCCGCAGAGATTCAGTATCAACATGGAAGACAAAACAGTGACCGTTCTGCTTAACTTCACAGGAAAAGATTCAGATTCAGTGACCTGATGGATCAAAGTTATATGTACAGAGCTCTGAAAAAAGACCGTTGTTGTGGCGATGAGCGGTGAAATCCGCACATACTTTCGCCTGTGTGAAAACTCAGAAGAAGCGCTGCACTCCATGGTGTCTGGAAGAATGAAAAAGGCATCTTAGCCAGATTCAAATGCTCCTTCATCCTGTCACTCTGCTTCATCATACTTAAATGGTTCAGGGAAGCATCTGTTCAAGCAGTTTTCAAAGTACTGGTTCGGCTACATTTATCAGTGTTAGAAACAAAGCACTTTATTTTCTCCATAAGAAAGAGTACTGGTTAAAAAACATTGAATCTTTTTGGGTTTTTTGTCCTATGCTGAAAAAAAATGTTACTTGTGAAAATCAGACAAAGTTGCGAATTGAAAAAAGTATTTCCTAAATTACTTAAAGTAAAGCGCCATGAATTTGCTTGGTTAAAAGCAACTAGTGTGAGATACAGCTCCAGTGCTTAATATTCTGAATGATGATCAAGCAATCATTACAGTCCAATGTGTGGAAACAGAATAAACAAAATAAAGTTTAGTGGCTTTAGCTTTAATATCTTTTGAGTTATTGAACATTTTCAACCAAATGTGGATCCTGTCCTCATTTAAAGTTCTTAAAAATTAATGATGACTTTGCTTTAGCATGAATTTGACATTAATTCTTGTTTACTTGTTTCTTAGTACACATATGCATTTATTATCTCGCAAGAAATACAAGGAATCTAGAAAACTTCACCTGCACTGTCCAGCACCAGGTATTTATCTCTGAGTCCCACTGGATAATTATTTTGGATAAAGACGTCATGGATTGATTTTAGGGTCGGTGAATTCGATCCAACTGGATTGTTCAAAAGGAACAAATATCGACTATGAATCAAATCAGCAACCACTACTTATGATATGAATCAAATTGTTGTTAAATTAAATCGTTACTTCCCAAAGTAAGTTGCTTACAGAAAAAGGATATACATAAAATAAAGTTACACCCACACCCATATCCACATCCCAATTCAGAGTTTTTGTGCTTAGGTCTAAGGCTGAAAAGTCCAATAAAAATCTTGAAGTGGTAAAGCTAACTTCCAGAGGTTTTAAGAAAAAGATCACAAAAAATAAAATAAAACCCACAATAACACAAAAAGGCCGTTTCTAGGAAACATGAAATGGATTTACAATTTAAAGCTGTTTGTGTGCACCCGAGGTCCACCAAGTCACTCCTACAGGTGTTCCAACTTTTGCTTGATTTCTTCCAACCTTCTCTGTCTTTAGAACAGCAGTGCTGGAACCATACCCTTGTGAGCTTCAGCTGAAAAGTATTGTACTGCTGAAAGCAATGTGTTGTTTCAAAAATGGCAGGAAAAGGGTAACTAACAATGGAAGAGTGACAGACCATTATAAAACTGGAAATTGCTGGTCTTTTTTTACTGAGAAATTGTGGAAAAATCAAGGTGTCAGTGAGTACAGTTTCCTTAAGCATCAAATGGTGTTCAGGAAATGGGGCTAGCTCTGACATGAAAAGGTCTAGCAGACTCAAAGTCACAAGTGAGTCAGAAGATAAGTTTCTGAGAGATAACATCTGCATGATAGAATGCCTCACTATCCTGAAAACCTGTGAAGGAAAACAAACACTATGTATACGACATCAAGTGGTTGCAATAGTGCAACGGACATGGACTGGAAACCTCAAGATCAAAGAGGGAAGAAAAACAAAAACAAGAAGAAGGAAAAGCTCCTGTGGAACTTCCAGATACGGACAGGTTGGTTATAGCAAACCATCAAGACATTGTAGTGGTGGATAAAGAAGCGAAGAACGCTGTTGCGGTGGACGTGGCAATACTAATTGATGCAACATAAGGAACATGAGGAACATCAGGAAGAACTGGATAAATCTTGAGATGTAAAGGTGGCATTGGTATCCGTGGTAATTGGAGCACTCTGGGCTTTAATCCCCAAACTGGAGGAGTGACTACAGCAAATTTCTGGAAAGACCTTGGATATCTCAGTCCAGAGAAGCACAATTCTAGGGAACAGCTAAGATACTCCACAGAACTCTCAAGGTCCCAGTTCTCTAGTAGGACCTGACTTTGGGTGAGAAGAGAATGATTATTTCACATACAATATTCCATCCATTAATGGCAAAAATACAATTTAGAAATCAAATATATTTGATAACAAAATTCATTGTTGGAGTCAGCAATGCAACTGATCACAGAAAGTCCTGCGATATAAGTATAGGTTCAGGTTTGAAATGATTCCCCATCCGTTTACCTTTTACTTGGTTTTACTCAGAGGCAATATTTTCTGTTTTTATCTCTTTTTCTTCCCACTTTTGTGGGAAAAAAAAACCCTGCAATAATGGTGACTTTAGGGACAATTTGCTGGTTTCTTCATTTGCAGCCACTGGGATTCTTGACACTCTTCTCTATATTATACTTCCTTCCATTAATTATTAATGCAGCTTTGCTGGGCTGAAAACAACCTTACTTGAAGGATGTCTTGTCTCGGTTATATAGTTATCTCTTTTTTTGACTCATGGAAGTGTTTTGCCATTCAACAGTCACAGAAATGCCTGAAACTATATTGTAATTGACAACCGAAGATGAAGGAGCCAAGAAGATAAAAAATGAAATCAAATACTTGATACGCATGCTATGTAAAATTAGGAAAATATGCCAAACGTGCCTATTTGAATTGGAAGGCTTGTGATTAGATGGAAAAACAAACTTTTGAAAAATGAAATAAAAAAAAAATGACTTGGAATTGCTTTTCATAATTACTTAGAATGCAATAATTTAGGAAATTCTAGTAAAATCGCCCTTGTATCTTACTTTTTATGCCACTTTCACTAACCCTGATGCTACGTTCACATCAGGCATGTGTGGTGTGTTCAAGAATGCTTTGAACACAGAGTTTTGAAAGCTCTTTAAGCATAGTTTGTTCACTACCTGATACTAGCACATGTACTCATTTGTACCAGGTTTTGTGTAAAATGTCAAAGTGATGCAAATCTGGCGAATCTTGCTCCACACTTTTTCTTTCAGACCCCTACTCCAATAAATGGTGTCATAATTCTGGCCAGGCACAGACCCTAGTTATTATTTCTCCTTCAATTTGTATGTTCATATGACGCCATTCATATGTTACAACTAAATCCAAGTCCCTAAATGGTCAAAGTTCAACTGGTTTAACTTTCAACACACCTCCAGTGGCTGTTTGTTCTGTATGTAGAGCCCAAACAATGACTTAAAAACTCTTTTTGGACAAAGTAGCCCAAAACACGTTTATGTGTGCATTTATACAGTGTTCATTGGAAGTAACCGGTTATATACACAGTGCAAACGTAGCACTATAAGGAACACTTGATTATGTATTCGTCATACAACTTTAAAAAGTCTTCACAATATGTAAACAAATTAGTAACATTAATTTTCTTAAAATATTGAGAAAATTTTACTTAGGAAAGACTACTAGCTAGTTGTGATGAAGAAGCAGAGTCATTTGGATCCATGTGCAACTGGGAATTTAATTGCAAGATAAACAGGTAAGGAACAAGGCAGAGGCAGAGTCAAAACCAGGTTAAGGTCAAAAGCTAGGAGCAAGGCAGGATAACAGGAAAACAGGCGAGGGTCCAAAACCAGGGATGGTATACTAGAGAAAACGCTCAGACTGTCTGCAGGGCAAAACAAGACTTTGCACTGAAGAAGTGGCTGAGGTGGGTTTAAATGCTAGATGGCATGGATGATGATGGAAACCAACTGTGCAGACAGGAAACCGTGACAGTGGCTGATGGGAGTTGAAGTGAGGAGACTGCAAAGTTAGAACTCTGGCGATGGCTCCCTCTGGTGGTCGGAGGTAGTAGCTTATGGTGGAACCATGACATTAACAGCCTAAAGCAGGGGTATTCAAATCCAGGCCTCGAGGGCCGGTGTCCTACATGTTTTCCAACCAACCTTCCATTGAAGCTCCTTATTGGCTAAACATACCTGATCCTGGAAATTAGCAGCCAATAAGGAGCTTCAATTGAAGGTTGGTTGGAAAACATGTAGGACACCGGCCCTCGAGGCCTAGATTTGAATACCCCTGGCCTAAAGCCTTGTTTTCACTGAGCAGTCTGGTAAGGTACGGTCCGGTCTGATCTGGTATTTTAAGCGTTTTCATTGTTAAATGGACCCATTAAACAGTTTCGACCTGTACCTCTTGAGGGCCTCTATCCGTTGTAGGTCCATAGAAAAATAGAACGGGATGGTTGGGGCGGAGTCGCTGTAGCTGCCTGTTGATTGGCAGAAAGTGATAATGACATTCGAAAGCACCAGTAAAGCGCTAAGCTAGCGTTTCCATTTTCCTCTTTATGGCAGTATTCTTCTTAGCTGCCCACAATCTTATTTCAAAGAACATTACACTTCCTGTTATACACGATGTCCAAAAAAAAAAAAATACGAAAAGTAAAAACAAGAAAATGACAAGCTCCTGGATGATCTCCATTGTTGTTGCTTTTCTAGTCATCCTACTACAATGATGCAATGACACGCTAGCGGTCCACATGGGCCAGGAAAATAAATCACCTGGTCCATCCCGTACTACTCCTCTCGTACTGGACTGCTCAATGGCAACAAAGATTAAGCTTCTTTTAAAATTGTGGTATTCCTAGCTCACCTGCATGTATTCCTAGCTCACCTGCATGCAGTTCTCCTTAGTGAATTAATCTTGGTTACTTTGAATTTTAAGAACCAGATGGACCTTTGCAGTTCTTACAACAGACAAAATCATGAATTACAGAAGGTCAAAAAGTTAACACAGTGAAGAAGTTTTCCCCTATGACATGGAGATTTTGGGTCATTCTTTTATGAAAACAGGCAAATGCAATCCATCAGATAAACTCTGCCCCTTCTCTTCCTTTCCTGCTGGGTATGGTGTGCCCTACTTGGCACACATGATACACGTAGATGTAGACTGTTGTCAGAAAGGAAGTGAAAGCAAATTTTTCATGGACTGTGTGGCTAAAGACCTTTTGTGTTCTGTGAAGTTACATGACATCCTAAAGCATAATGTTATGAGAAGGGATTCAAGAAGACTATCTTGAAACAACTAAAATAACTTTGGAGCTTTTGATTATTTTAGCTTCCAGAATTTCAAGCTGCAATTTGAGACTAGCCAAAAAGTATCCATAAGGGTCAACCGATGTGTTATATACTGTACTTTGGATTATTTCTACGAGCAATTAGTCTTTTATTGTATAAATGTGTTACAGCATTCACACAAAAGTGATTCAATTCTCCTGCTCCTTTTTCGTATGGTTTCGGGCATATAAAAACTCGATCAAACTTTAGGTGACTTCAATGATCTATCAAAATGTTCAGCTGGTTCAGGACATTACTGTATTTTTGGTATTCGTACACTTTACAGCTTTTGAAATATTGAGCAAAACATGTCCTATGGAGAGTGAACGAGAATGTTTTTAATTCTTCATAAACTTTGTGCACTATAAAACCATTGTTTCAGTGATTCTTAAATAATTTGCCAATGAGCTGTTATATTAGCATTATGCTAACTCATTTTTGGTAATTTGGCATCTGAGGTATTTTTATATCAATATTATCCAATATTTTAGCAATATGCTAATGTTTTTTGGGCTGATTTGTTATCTACTAAGGTTGTTATGCTACTTTTGAGTTTAGCTAATATTTTTGGAACAGGCTAACGTTTTTGGCTAATGTATTATCTACTGAGTTTTTTAAGCAGTTTTTGAGTTCAGCTAATATTTTAGCAGCAGGATAACATTTTTGGCTAATGTGTTATCTACTAAGTTTTTTAAGCAGTTTTCGAGTTTAGCTAATATTTTAGGAACAGGCTAACATTTTTGACTAATTTTCCTGAGGATTTTTAGGCTATTTTTGAGTTGTGCTAGCTTTTTAAGCTAATTTGGTATCTACTAAGAATGTTTGAGCTAATTTAGAGTTTAGCTAATATTTAAGTAACACACTACATGTTTTAGCAAAATTGCCATGTATTGAGGATTTGTAAGCAAATGTGCTACCATTTTTTTTTTAAATTTAGGACAACTTCATTTAAATATAAAAATGTAGTTCTTAAATGAAATTTTAAATACTTTTAGCAAATTTTGCATTTTGCAAAAAGCTTTTGCATTTTCAGCAAATCCCTTCAGGAATTAGACTAAATTCAGCAATCAGATTTAGCCAAAAGCATTGCACAATTGATAATTTTGGGAAGTTTTTTTCCGCTTTTTCTAGGGTTTAACATTTTATGTCTCCATAAAGACAGGAATCTTGTGCAAAGGGATGAACCTTGGCTGTTTCAGAGTTCAAGTACCGTGTAAAAAGGTCAGAAACCCATGCAGAGGAAAAAAGAATCCATCATAGTTGTCAAGCAGGTAAAACTGAGTTGTTTTAGAGGTCTGAAGTGTGTTTCTTCAATCACTGAGGGAAACAAATGTGACTCACCTTCAACTCAAACTTTCAATCCTTACCTAAAGTGCCTTTCTAAGAAAAAATGCAACTTAAGAGGCTACACAAATACACACAAACACGAAAACAAAGTATATATATATATATATATACACACACTTATGTGTGTGAATAAATGAAAACGTACTAAGAAAAATGTTATTATAAATTATGTATTCTTATGATAATATAGTCCTTGGAATCTGTTCGAATTTTATTATAATTTGAGTTATGAAAGTAAAAAAGAACACAGTGAGAGGAGCAGCAGAGAATTTCCTTTACAAAAGGTTACATGAAACGGGTTGCATGAAAGCTTTTTTTCAAAGAGAAAGGTTTTTAGGATTAAATATAAAAGCACTAAGAGAGTTGGCTTACATACCCAAACAGCCACAGTAGGGTGGGTCGGAAAACTACATTCCTTAACATATCCATATTTCTGGACATTCTGGGTGGCAAGAAAACTTAAGAAGCGAGAATTCTTGTTGGATGTTACGGAGAACTATTGAGTGTCTTTAAAGTCCTAATCAGATCATCTTTTGATCTATTTTCAAAGCATTTCTAGTGATTTTTTAATTATGATTATTCAATTTTTACCCTAAATTAAAACAAAACAAAAAATGTTTTCTAGGACATGTGGCAGAGCAGCAATTCTTCAGAAACTTGCCTTTAGCCTTGATTCCACTGAGCGGTATGGTTTAGATTGGTCCAGGCAAAGTTGAACATAGTGCATGTGGGCTGTAAACCGCCTAGCGTTGCGTCACAGTAGTTGATTTTTGGTACTTTGTATCTGCAAAATTATTTAATATTATTAGGATTGGAAGGAATATTTAAAGTTCCAGTACTGACCAGACCTTGCTGTTTGTTGCAGTCATCTTTTCCTGATACACATTGATCGAAAGACTTTGAAAAACATTTTCAAACATTCAGAAAGTTCGATGTTTGGAGCTGTTTTGGCGCTTTGTTTTGTTGTAATGACCTTCCGCCAATCAATGGGCTTCATCATGTGAGGACAGCAGCTCCGCCCTAACTGACCCTAGTTTTCTATGGGTCTTCAACAAAAAAGGTGCCAGTTTGGAACAGGTTAATACAGGGGTGTCAAACATACGGGCCACGGGTCGGATTCGGTCCTCCGAATGGTTTAATCTGAAAGAAAAATATAAGGATGTTGAAAAAAAGCACGTTTCTAGCCCATTCTTGTGGCGAGTTATGGTTTTATAACCGTAGTCTATAGTCTTCCTCCAATGAAAATAATGTTTTTTGAGTTTTCAGCATGTCTGTATGGCATTTCTCTTATTTCTCCTTTTAAATCGCTGTCAATCAAATTGTCGCAGACAGACACTGTTTGAATTAATGATCCATTTTTACGTCACAACTGTGTTGCACATGCGCTAATCACCCCATCTGGCCCGGCTAGTTCAGGTGTTGGAGAAGAGAAGATGGCATCTTCCCAGTGACTGCAGTCAAATAAGCAGCCGTTCACATTTCCCCTTATCAAATCAGTCGCCAGTCGTAAGTTTCATCCAATACTTACAGTAGCAGGACTGAGAACGCTGGAAAATTTCCACGAGACTCCACAGAGCTTCTTGATGTGACCACGGAAAAGTGAACGGCGGCTTGATTTACGCTAGCGAGACACAGAGCTATCGAAATCAGACAGGGGAGATGATGGGCGGGGCTACTCAGATCAGCTCAAAAAGCCACGCCCCCTCAGAGGATAATTTGGAAACAGAGACTTCAGATCAACATGAGAAATTGATTGAAATGTAGGTTGTGGGATGAAAGACTTCATAACCATAATTACAACTCTACTGGAAACGAAGTAGTCTTTGGGGGACTTTAAAGAAATGACCGCACACTGTAATTCCACCACTAGGGGGAGCAAAGGAAAAGCAAAACCAGCATGAAAAGAGATCAGGAAATGAAAAGCACATCTTTGCAGCACGTGCCACGTCTGGGTAAGTTGGAGTTTGGTCCGCCACCAGCCTCACTTGCTATAAAAATGATTTACCAGAAAAAATTGACAAAACAAAGCTACAGGAAACACGTTGACCATAGGTAATTTTTCTATTATATCACTGGTCCGGCCCACTTGAGATCAGACGGGTTGAATGTGACCCTTTAACCAAAATTACTTAAAAATGGGTCAGTTTTAACCCCAACCTAACATCACTGGTGAAACAATAAAGCTGAGAAACATTGGAGCTGTCCAGGTGTACAGTTTAGAGCCAAATGCTAGATCAGACAACAACAAAGACGCACGTGGATCTAGTCGCCTACAAGCGGATCTATCAGACTAGAGTGGAGCAGGGAGCTTGTGGGATACCGATTGTAGCTTCTACATCACAACTACAAACTTCAAAATATTTTGACTGATTCACAACTATTTCAATAAAGAAATACTTTCAATGCTTGTTAAAGACACCAAAAATAATAATTATGAAGTTTGTTACACATCTTGACTTAAAACAAGAATCGGTTGCATTTTTTTTTACTTTTCACTAAACAACAAGCAAAATGTATTTTTTTACACTTACATCCAATTGTGTTTTTGTGTCTTTCTCTTAAGATACACTTGATGATGTTCAGTGAGTTTCCTGTAACGATGTTAGATGTGAACGTTGAAGGAAAGACTGATCCCTATATCCCTACAGTAGTGTTTGTGGTAGCATAAAGTGGTTGTGACACTGTTCCTTTGGTGGTTGGGGTGGGACATGTCACCATGGCAACTGAATCAGCGGAGAAGAAGCTTTTTGGCTCTTTGCAATACCAGCAAGTAGCTTCAACCCATTAGCTGCCAACAGGCAGTTTGAAGACGTCATGCTTATTTTACATATGTGCTTTTTTTTTCTTAACCCTAAAGATTCTACTTTTATACATTATTTTCCATAAAAACAGAAGGAAAGAAAGTGAGAGGAATAATTTTTCCAAAGCTCCTACTTCCCTGATGCCCATGATTTTTATATACAGAGCCCAGGAGAGAAAAGAAACAAACACATACCTAACTTGACTAGTTCTTCTACTTTGTTCAAACCCAAAGACAACAAGATTTCAAAGTTCTGTCCCTGCAGAATTACTTTTAAGTTAGGGCGCTAGTGTACTTCAAAAGTGGCCTTTACAAGTATTATGGAGAGAAAACGTTCCTTTGGTGGATTGTAGAGGCTTTACAGGTGTGTTTTGTTCTTATTCCTCCTTTTATTTATTTTTTTTAAGTCAAACACTTTCACAAATATATCTATTTAGTTCAGAGATATTCAGTATGGAGCTGCAGGAAGCACTGCAGGGAAACACTGCTCTCCTCAAGCCTCTCCCTCAAGATGAAACTGCTTCTCAGCTGCCACTGCTGTTGCCTTGGAAACCTGCTTACTCTCACTCTTTTACCCACACTCTTCACCGCTCGCTTCATTAAGTGCGTTGCTGCTGGCAATTAGAATAAAACCAGCGGCAGGGCTGACTGTCTTGAAATGCAGTCTCCAATTAAATACTTTCAAAAAAACAACGTTTCTTCCAGCTATATGCACTCTTTATACAATAAACCATGCACCTGGGATATGGACTACAGTCACTGTAACTGATCATTCTTGTATCTTATTGAAGTAAAAACTTGTAAGAAAAAGATCTCACAATAGTATGTGTTTTAATTTAAATGAGATTAACTCTGCAAAGCCCACTACATCAAAGATTTGAGAGAAAATTCTAATTTTCAGGAATTTGGACGTTTTTTTTAAAAGCCCTTTGATTAAATACACACAACAAAATGACTTTTTAAGATATAAATGGTATCGGAGCCTCTTTACAAATTAATTTATTGTTTTGATTACGATTTTAAAGTTGTAATTTAATTAGAAAAAAGTGATATATTTATAACTTTAAAAGTAATTTATGACATTTATCCTGTAAATTTAAGTGTTAAAAATCTTGTAAATTTACGACTATAAGACATGTAAATTTATTAAAACAAAATGAAAATTTACGAGAAAAGCGTTGTATATTACTTCAAAAGTCATTTATTAAATTTTTCTTGCAAATGTAGGTGTTTTAAAGTTGTACATATATTACTTTAAATGTTGTAAATTTACGACTATAGAGGGCATAAATTTATAGAAAAAAAGTCAAATTTACAAGAAAAAAGTTATTTATTTATGACTTTAATAGTCATTTATGACATTTTTCTAGAAATTTAAGTGTTGTAAAAATGTAAGTTTATTGCTTTAAATGTTTTAAATGTATAAATATAAACAATGTAAAATTATTAGAAAAAAAAGACAAATTTACAAGAAGAAAGTTTTATTCTTTTTACTTTGGAAGACATTTATGACATTTTTCTAGCAAATTTAAATGTCTTAAATTTGTAAATTTATTACTTTGAATGTTGTAGGTTTATGACTATAAAACATCTAAATTAGAAAACAATAATAATTTAAGAGAAGAATGTCAAATATTTCTGAATTTAAATGTAATTTATGACAATTTCTAGTAAATGTGTTTCAATTATTCTAAACGTATTATTTTAAATGTTGTAAATTTAAAACAATAAAACGGGTAAATTTATATAAAAAAAACAAAGACATTTCTTAGAAAAAAAATATAAAGTAAAGAAAAAAACACTGAAGATGTCTGCTTATCGGAGCTGAAGGTGAAATATGCCTTTCACAAAGCTGGTCAGATTTTAAACACAATGAAAATCTCAACCTTTTAGCGACTCAAAACCAAATTTTATTAGCAACATTAAAAAGAATATGCTGAGAACGGAGCCTCTTCAGACAGCAGCGTTGGAGGAGATCTTGTCTTTCGTGGAAGATGAAATGATTGGAAGTGGACAGCTGCAGGGATATCGATGACTCCATCAACGGGCTCTGCAGAGATTCTCCAAGACACCTTTCAATGAGAAAAGCAATAATAAACCGTAAATCAAACAAAGGAGCTTCCAAACATTTGGAACATTATCAATAAACATTAAGCTCAGCCGTTCATATCAAGACAGTTTGACCAAATTGAGTTGTCAGTCTGCTGATGCACATGCTGTGTACTACTGGACTGTGGGTTAGACACTTTAACCTTAGAATATTTCTTTTTTTTTGTCCTAATCTCATAAATTAACAAGAAAAAAGCTGTACATTATTGAGATTTAAAGTCGTAAATTTACATGTTTTTATCTAGGAAATTTAAGATTTTAATTTCAAAATATCATTATTATTGTTATTTGGTGGTCTTAATACTGAAATGTTGGTCAATTTGATACATTTTTGTTCTCAACATTGTTACTTTAGGATGTAAAAATATTAACATGAGTGTTCAGGAAAAAAGTACCTTATTTACCCGCTGTCTCAAATTTGATCCTCACATTTGTAAAATGGTCTTGTTGTAAAATAAAGAATTGATCATTAATAAATGTTTCATTTATTTCAATAAAGTAAGTAGTCATTTAAAAGAATTAATAACAAGAGACGAGTTATTCTCACCATAAAGTTGTAAAAATTAGCAAAACATTTTCCCGCTAAAAGTGTTTTTGAGATTTCATGGAGGCAGCCATTTTGAAATGAGCAGGAAAAGTCCTTCTACTGCCCCTAGTGGAATGTTGATGGAGTGCAGAGTGGAAAACATGAACCAAGTTATATACATTTGAGTTTTAAAGGAAATTTTTTATCATGTTAATGACATGGGGGTTTCAGAAATATTTGTATTAAATATAATACACATTTTTATATAGGGTTAACACATTGTCATGCTAATTTAACACAAAAAGTCCTTTGATAAACAAACATGGTAATGGTAATTTCACAGGAAGAGGCAGGCAACAGTTGAAAACAGAGCTTTTAATTTGTCAATTTAAGGCTATTTCCAAGTATGAGTGGAAAAACATTTTGAGACTCTAATGGCTGCTCATGTTCTTCTTTTTTATTTCACACAATTTATTTCACTTTGACTAAAAATCTTGTTTCAGTGTTCAATCTGATTAGATTTAATTTTCCTAAACCACCCTTATGCGATCTTAGCCAAAAACAAGTGCCCAAAAAGAGCATTTGCATGTTTCATGAAACACATCATTATTAATTTAATCTTGCCCGTCAACTGGCCTCACATTTATAAAGCCAGAAAAAAGAGAAAAAAAAACTACTGAATGTGCTTAAGGCAGTCCTTCAGAATCCTTTCAGAGAAAAACGGTGAAAACTTTGGCCATGACCGTTTTACCTGCTTAGGGTGGTTGGAGACAGAAAAAAGGTCTGACTCTTAAAAATATATATTCACTAAAGGAAAACAATAAGAAGGGATTAATCAGATTAATTTTCCTAAGATGCAAAATCATGCTGCACTTCACTCTAATATATCATTGTTCACATGCAGATTTTATTTATGTAAATTTATATGGCAAACATCTGAACTAAACAATAATAGCCAGTTACAGGGATGCCTAATCCTGATTGGCTGATTTTTTTCTCACCTCACAGTGAGAGGCCCTGGTTCAATTCCCAGCTACATTTCTGTGTTGTGTACGCATGTTTTCCCCATACATGTGTGGATTTTCACTGGACACTCTGGCTTCCCTGTTAATCTGTGACTCTTAAGTGTCCCTAGGTGTTTGTGTGTGACAGACTGGTGACCTGTTCCAGGTAAAACCTCCTTCCCCCAAGAGTAGCTGGGACACACCCTGTAATCCCAAAAGAGCTGCAGTGGATTGAGAAATAGATTAAATAAAAGATCATTTTAAACAAATGTTAGACATTCAATTTCTATATTATATTAAAGAAAAAATTAAACAAGGATTTTTAAATATTAATATTTCTGCTCCTAGATACTTGACAACACAAAACACATGACTTTTGGTTTTTGAAAGATATGAAAAAAAAATCCAATTTCAAAAATGTTATTTCATTGTACAATTTTGTGAATGCTTTACAGCTTTAAAATGTTCAGAAACTACTGTGTTTTGGGATTAATTCGGCATTTAGCTGTTTTTTAGCATTAGGCTTGTTGTTTTGGAAAAATTAGACATTATTTTTGCAGTTTTTGGGCTAATTTAGAGTCTAATATTCTAGCATTATGCTGTTTTGATAGAATTAAACATTATTTTTTCCAGTTTTTTTGGCTAATCTGTAGGCTAATATTTTAGCATTATGCTAGCTGTTTTATTGGCTAGTTTGGCATTTAGCTAATATTGTAGAATTATATTAGCTGTTTTGTAAAAAAATATACATTATTTTTCCCAGTTTTTTGGCTAATCTACAGTCTTATGTTTTAGCAATATGCAAACTGTTTTGGAAAAAAATGAAAATTTTTCCAGTTTTTTTGGCTAGTTTGGCATTTAGCTAATATTGTAGAATTATACCAGCTTTAAAAAAAAATAGACATAATTTTTTCCAGTTTTTTGGCTAATCTGAAGTCTAATATTTTAGCATTATGCTAACTGTTTTGGAAAAAATAGACTGATTTATTCCAGTTTTTGGCTAACTTTGCTAATAAATTGGCAAGCTTGAGCTAAGAGTTCTAGCATCTTCAGCGGCCACATTCAGCTTACAGCATTCACACTTGCATTATAGTAAGTAATGCTATATATTCTAGTTTTCTCATAAATTATGATATTTAGTTTTTTTATTTATTAGACATTTTCAGGTATGGACACACCGAACAAGTAAGATTGTTTTTTATGTAAGAGACAGCTTTTATTATTTGAACATTTAAAAATGCAGATATAAAAGAATACAGCCTTTTAGACTAATTTCCATCTTTAGTCTGAATAGAACAGGGGTGTCAAACTCAAGTCCTCGAGGGCCGACGTCCTACTGGTTTTCCAGAAATCCTGCCTCATCTGCTGCTGATTACCTGGATCAGGTGTGTTTGGCCAATAGGGAGCTTCAAAGGCAGGTTGGTTGGAAATCATGTAGGACACCGGCCCTTGAGGCCTGGAGTTCGACACCTGTGGAATAGAACATGTTGATGTGCCGCGTCACGTACTGTGCAAAGGAACGCGCTAAACCCACATTCTTAAACATGCATTTAACCCATGGTGTTCACACTGGACAACTAGTACGGGGCTTCTTCTGTTTCTATTGTTTACTAGTGCATGTCTGCCAGTTGGAAGAGGCTTGGTGTGAAATTTCGAAGCAGTGAATCTTGTGAATCTTTCTCCTGTTTTTTTCTTTAAAGCTCTATTCTGATATATGAAAGATTTGGTGAGATGGAATTCCGACTGGATCATTCATTTCTCCTTAAAGATCAATTTTGAAAATGTTGGCACTTCCATGAATTGAAAGGGAAATCATTCATGCGTAACTACCAAATCTGAGTTCCTGATTGGTCAAAGTTTTTCATAATTTAACTTCCAACACAAGTTTAATGTGTTTTGAAAGTAGAACTTTAAAATGATCTTAAAAATTTGCATAGCTACATGTAAACGCAAGAGTTCTGAGCACGGAAGCTTAAAACCCTCATTTATGTACGTTTACACGAGCTTGTCATTGGAAGTGGTCACTTAAACTAGCGTTGCCGAGGGTGATGTAAACCTATCTTTACACCTTTTCAGAGGTGTAGTGGGACCTGAACAGTTGGAGCTCCTCTCCTGTTCCACTCCTTCCCTTCCCTCTGAACAGCTGTGTTGATGGTGGAGTGCCGCTTTGACTCCTCTTTTCACCACTGCTTTATGACTGTAATAAGGAATGTGACGGCTTCCCCCTTTTCAACGTGAAAATACCTGATTACTTCCCCACAAAATAATGGCCAAAAAAGTTTCCTTAGAAGCGCACAGGCGCCGTTTCATGAAGCGGCAAAGATGAAAGCAGGACTTTCCCATTCTCTTTGAACTACGCGTGCTGCCGTGCTATATGCACAGGTTGCTCGTTTCAGACATCATTTTGTTTTAAGTATTGCAGCCTTTTAATGAGGGGGTTAATTAAGAAAGACGCAGCAATTGAAGAAAAATCAACGTTTGTGATTTTTACAGCTGAATGAATAAATCTAAAAGACACAAAAATGTAGTGTAAAAAGAAACAAGCAACATTGCTGTCAACATGAAACTGATGTTGTTTTTTAAGAAATGTTTATCCGATGCTTTTGTGCTTTTCTGTGGATGTCAGTCTGTGCTCCAGCTTTACTCTCACCATATGTAGAACGAATAACAGTTGGCAAACTGAAGCCTAAAGTGCTTTGAATAAAACGTAAAAATAGATGTTACTATGGCCCTATTTTAAAAAAATCTTCTGTGTTGTTAAAGTGTTTGGTACTGCAGTAGGGCTGTGTATTGGCAACAGTCTGACGATATGATACATATCACGATACACATATCACGATATATTCCCAAGACTCTACCAGAGGAAAATAAAATCAATATTTTTTGAAAGAGTATGACTTTAAAAAATACTAATACATCTTTCACATGAAAAAATTGTAAAATACATTTTATTAATTGATCAGAGTACTAAATACTGCAGCATTATTTTTTTTAAGAACTTTTTATTTAAATTATTTTCTGGATTGGTGCAGTTTAGAAGACTATAGCTATGTTTCCATTACACATATGTGCAAAACACAATTGAAATTCTAGAAATGTAAAAAAAAAAAAAACACAATTTTGTAATTACACTGTTTCCATTAAATTATAATATGCGAATAAACACAAACTAATTCACACGATGTCATTCAAAAACATGGCGATGAATGTGAACAATACTTTGATCTACAGCAGATATATTCAAATTTCTGCCACGGCACTAGCAGTCATCACCATCTATCAAAAGAGACGTCGGCGTCTTATTAGCGGCTATGGATTAAGGGATTTTGGGGAATCGTGGTTGGTGAATTTAAAGAGGAGCTGTGGATCCAACACAGTCCTCAAGGCGCAAAACTAAACAAGATATTCAGTTGTTGGTCATGTGACTCGTTTAATTCGAAAAAAGTATTTCCTTTTCAGTTTTGCGAAAGATACACCTCAAAAACCCCTTTTTCCAAACACAAAACCTTTTTTTT
>NC_050525.1:9958193-9970980 GCF_002922805.2 Oryzias melastigma
TTTTTGATAAATACAATTTTTGCCAAAATTGTTGTGTTTCCATTAGGGCAAATTTCTTATTGCAAATCAAGAGAAAGTTGTGTGTTCCTTTCATCAAAAAATGTATTTCTTAGGTAAAAAGTTTGGTAACAATTATCTTAAATATGACATTTTTGTGTTCAGCAGATTTAAGATACATTATTATAATTAATGAGTCACAAAACATAGTCCTTAAAACTTTTAGAATAGTTTAATCTGAAACCATTTGATTGCTCTGCTCATCATTTCTTTGCCGTCAGTCACCAGATTTTCCGTGCTCCTTTGTCCTCCTTTGCTGTCTTTTATTCACTTTCTCTTCACCTCTTTGACCTTCTCACCTCCTTTTAAACTTTAATTTCCTCAAAATGTGTTTTATCACTGATTTATGAATTAAACCTAGCTCTGAAGGCTGGGCCCGCTTCCCTTTTTACTCACTAATGAAGGGGAACAAAATGCAAGTGTGAGGATGGAAGCTGTCTGGTGCAGCTAAGACAGACAGCTGTGTGTGTTCGGCACAAGTGCCCTATTTCATCTTCAGAATACACCGCATGTACGTACACTCAGGCTCGGCTTTGTTTCCCCCATTTCTTCTTGACTGGCACACCGGTGGAAAAACATGAACAACCCACCAAAAAGCCATTCATTAGTCATCCGGAGCCTAATCTATTCAAGAAGCTGCCTGGAGTCATTATGTTTACATGCACATTGATGTTTTGATCTTAAATAAAATGGTATCATGAGTCAGGTTATTAACCTGGAAAACTGTCAGATTTCAGATGCCACAGTTTGAAGAGACGTGAGATTTGCTGCATTTTATGCTGAATTCTGCAGCATGAAAACTCATTTGAATAAAAGTGACTCTTCTTTAGCTAAATTAAACAGAGGAGTGTTGGTGACTTTGTTCTGTTTCCCGTTCATGCTATGTTATGTTCTGTTCGGTTTTGTTTTTCCTCAGTCAAAACAGGTTCATTTGTCAACCATCAAAAGTTGTTTTCCACTGGATAAATAATTAACCCCTAGCCGATTTAAAAGAGAATAGTTTGAAATTAGACTTTGTCAGGTCTTCTATTTATTTTTTTGTACTCTGTTTCATTTTTTCCAGTTTATTGTAACTGTTGTGCTATCCTAGGTGTGTAGACATTGGGAGTGGGGTCATCTGGAACCCAAAAGACAGTCTTCTGAACTTTTTTCTTTCCAATGATTTTTTTATTTTCACTAATGTCCATGACAGACATGAAATCCTGTCCACATTTGTCATGGGAGGGATAGCACGTCAATGTAAAGCTTGGGTCATCTGGACCCCATTAGACAGCACAAGGTTAACACAACAGTGCATCAGTGCATCAACAGTGCATCAACTACATTTGGATCCTTCACTACCAGATTTTCTGACTCTTTCCTATACATTTATAAACACATTTAACATTAAGAACACAGTGTGAAGCCTTGTGGTTTTACGCCTCATTTTGTTTTCTCTTTTTGTTGTTGATTTAGATGCATAATTACCAATTACATAGTAAAACAGTGTAAATTAGTAGATGGACTTGGATCATAAAGTTTTCCAGAAAAAAAAAAATACCATCCGTTCATCTTCTTCAAGGCCATAGGGACATCAGTCTAAGGAGAGATTCTTAGTCTTCCACCCATCCATCCATCCATCTGTTTCTGCTCATCCGGGACTAGGTCTCGGGGGTAGCAGTCTGAGTAAAGATACCCAGACTTCCTTCTCCATGGCCACTTCCTCCGCTCCTCTAGGGGAACCTTGGAGTGTTCTGGGTGTTACCCGGGGCCTCCGCCCGGTGGAACATTGCAGGAGCACCTCTCCAGGGAGGCATCCAGAGCAGATGCCTGAGGCACCTTAACTGGCTCCCCTTGATATGGAGGAGAAGCAGCTCTACGATCTTTCTCCGGGTGACAGAGCCTCTCATTCTATCTTTTTTTTTGGGGGGGCAGTTACCCTACAGAGGAAGCTCATTTCAGCCGCTTGTAGTCGGGATCTTGTTCTTTGGTCATGACCCAGAGCTCATGACCATAGGTGAGTACTGGAACGAAGATCGACCTGTTAATTGAGAGCTTTGCTTTCTGGCTCAGCTCCCTCTTCACCACAACGAACTGGTGCAACAACCGCAGAACGGTGGACACCGCTCCAATCCGCCTGTCAGTCTCACGCTCTGATCTTCCCTCACTCGTGAACAAGACCCAAAGATATTTAAACCCCTCTACCTGAGGCAGGAGCTCTCCACCCACAGAGAGAGGGCAAACTTCTTAGACTTCCTTCTCCACAGAAACGTCCCCAGTTCTGCCAGGGGTGGTCCCTAGGGTGCTCCAAGGCCGGCAAAGAGTCACCATCCCTCCAGCGTATCCTAGGTCTTCTTCTTCTGGGACTTGCCCAAAATACCTCCCTGGAGGACCTACCAGAGGGTGTCCAAAAATGATCCCCGATCCTACTTTAACTGGCCTCTCTTTAAATGGAGGAGCAGGCACCCTACTTGCTAAATCTCTACCATGTAGCCTCCTCACCCTATCTGTAAGGGAGCAGTTGGCCACTATTCTGGTGGAACTCATTTCAGTCATTTCTCTTTGGGCTCTTATCCTTTCTGCAATGTCCCAAAGCTTGTGAGCATAGGTGAGGGTCGGCACATAAACTTCTACCTACATCAAATTCTTTTCCTTATTTTTAGAGTTCAAGATTCTTTAACTTCTCAACTTTGGGCAGGAGCTCAATATTTGCACAACATTGCTATTAGACTTGAAGATCTCCTGAATCCCAGTGAGAGTGGCCCAATCCATCAGGCAGACGTAACAGAGATGTTCAATATGCTCCTTGGTGGAAGGGTATCCAGGTAGATAAGGTTTGGCCTTAACACCTTGTAGTTTCTGGATATTGTGGAGGGGTTTAAGGCACCTTTGTAAGTGCCTTAGTTTGTGTAGTGCCTTTGTAAAATGGTTTTAGCGGACAGTACCTCTGGACCCGGTTTTCAAGAAGGGGAACTTCTGGATTTTCATCTGCTGAAGGAGGATCACTTTACTCACCCTCTATGAGAAAGTCCACTCCAGGGTAGAGAAGATAAGAATATGGCTGATAGTCAGATCTCTGGTTCAGGAGGAATGGTGTACTTTTCTTCCCAGTCCTGAAACAATGGATTAAATCTACATTGGATACATAGTGCTTGAGGGTTCATGGAGTATGCCCATCCAATTCACATCTGATTTGTGGATTTGGAGAAAATTGTTGTTCTTGGCAGGCAGGATGATGGCACCTTAGTTAGCGCTCTTTCTTGACAGCAAGAAGGCGCTGGTTCAAATCCCAGCTGGGACCTTTCTGTGTGAAGTTGGCATGTTCTCCTTGTCCAAGCAAGGGTTTACTCTGGACATTTCAGCTTCCTCTCCCATTCCAAAAACATGCTTCAAGTGTTGGTGACTCTAAATTGTTCTTAGGTGTGTATCCTGTGTGTAATTGTGTAGCCCTGAGACAGACTAGCGACTTTTCCAGTGCGTACCCTGCCTTAACCCAACAGTACCTGGGATAGGCTCCAGCAACACTGCGACCCCAAAAGGGACAAAACGGTTTAGAAAATGGATGAATGGATTTGTTCGTGACTTTGGTGGTGTTCGGAGAAAGATATACTGGAAATATGAGACCAGGGGATCCATTCCAAGGGCCGCCCAGTCCTAGAACAGCATGAGCTTGATTATTGCACCCAAAATTAAAAACAGTCAAAACAAAAGCTAACATTGCTGTGACCCATGTAATTGCTTTTTTTCACTTGCACCATAATCCAGAATAAGGTAAACGGTGCATATTTATGTAATTCTCTACCTTCCTTGAAGGCTCAAAGTGCTTTATCATCCCATTCATCCATGCACACACACTGAATTCCTAACCCCGACTCACACGGCTAGCGTTACAGCTCAGGTGCAATGAGAGAGCGGTCTAGCTACAGCAGATGGTTCATATTGGCTACTGGAAGTCTCCAACCACAGGTTTACGAGAGAACCCGCCATTTACATAGGAAGTACAGTAACCCCCCCCCGCAGAGAACAGTCCGCAGAGGTTGAACATGATCGTTTGGAGTGGGATTTCCTCTTGCACTTTTAAAGTTACATAAAAACTGTGGTGCTCACATTAAGCTGTAACGTTAGCATGTGAGCCCGGAGTAACACTGGTGACAATATAGTATGTCAGCTCAGTGTTTAGCAATTGAAAATTCATACAACTTAGGAAAAAAAATAGTATTTTGACTAAAACATGCATTTGTAAAGGCATAATTGAAATATAAACAGTGGTCACGATTTTCTTCCCAGTACGTTTCTTTTTTTTTTTTTAATCTATGATGTATTTTGATTTTCTGCTTGTTGCTTCTCAGTTGATTGCTTTAGGAATGATTAAGATAACCTAATGGACTCCCCAGTGTTGAATGTGTGCAGTGCAGTCGTTACAACCCTTCACCTATTGCTGGTAAATTGTATTTGTTTGTTGGATGACATGTGTAAAGCTAAAAAAAAAAAAATCCAACAAAACAAATTTTGTTTATTTACCGTAGAAAATGAAATGCATTGTTTGTACTGATAGAATTTGTGCAAATATACAATTTCAAAAGTACCAACAAGGTAATAGTCTGCTCTGTCAGCAGCCTCACACTTCCATTTCCGGTTGAATTCTCAGATATCTGCAGCCCGCTCGTGTGTTTTTAGGCAAGATAGCGTGAGTCACACATGTGCCATTTTGTGATATTTTACTGTGCCAATCATGCTGACACTCTGGCTGGTGGCGGGGTCACCTGCATGCTCTCCCCCCGACTGCTCACTGAGGCACAGACAGAGGTGTTCCTGTGAAGGAAAGGCAAAATTACGCAATTAAAGAGCTCTTACAACCAAAAGAAACCTTCATCTGTATAAACAACATTCATGAGCAAGCGAGCGTTAACGTATGGGCACAAAAGATTGACAAAATCTCAATACTTGTGTGTGTGTGTGTGTGTAAGAGTTCCAGAAAAGGTCAGACGGGAAACAACAGAACCGACAGCAAAAGCACAAGGCCAACATGTGGGCAAATGTCTTATCAGTGAGAGAAAGTGAATGTAGGAACGTTCTGCTAGTGAATGTAACACAACAATTAAGCTGCACTTTTAAGGATGATTTAAAACATACTTATCACTTTTTAACACATAATTTTCATTTTGGTTGCTAATGAATTTAACCGTCAATAGCCACTGATAAGCATAAATTGAACAGCACAAACATCTCTACTAATGAAAGCTACGTAAAGAAGCCATAGTGTCATAGTTATCTGTGACATTCAGTGAGTATAGAAAATTAAAGGCCAACGCAATGCTCATTGAACACCTTTTTTTTCTTTTTTAAATCTAAATGATGATGGAGGCTTAGTTTCTAAAAAGGAATTGTCTTGTGGCCATAAAATACCGAGCTGAAAACGAATTTTGGTTCCTCTTTGGGAATTGCTCTTTAAAGGGAAAATCTAAACACAAATCATGAGGTTTAAGGACTGGAAACAAAGCAATAAAGGACTATATAATTCTATTATGACTGTAATAAATTGTCAGACTGTAGGTTAAGAATCCTACTGTGCAATCAAAGGAAGGCAGAATTTTCGTTTCTTTTTTTTTCCCCAATCACAATTTCAGAGATTATTTTTTACAATGATTGCGCTGAATAAAAAAATAAAATAAAACAAAAAAAACGGTGTGACTAATAATCCAGAGTGCCTTATATATGAATCGTTATATGCGTTTACCAATGTCAAAGGAATTTTGAGAGTTATGACACTGTCAAAATGTCTGTTTTTATGAGTTGCTAACAAGTTTGGGTGTTATTGTAAAAATGCTAATGTCGCTAATGTGTAGCGGTGTCTGACTGTCTTTTTTATGTGTTACTGCAAGGGTTAAGAGTTAGCATGGTCACAGTAATACTCCTTTTAGTGCTATCAGTCTGTTTTTTTATGTCTTCTGCATATGGTTGGGAGTTATTGTAAAAATGCTAATGTGGCTAACGTGCAGCAGTGTATTACTGTGTTTATCACACGTTACTACGAAGGTTGGGAGTTAGCATAGTCAGAGTAACATTTGTTTTAGTGGTGTTAGCCTCTCATTTTACATGTTGCAAACAAGGTTGAGAGTTAGCATATTGTGAATACTCTAACATGGCTAACGTGTGGCGGTGTGTTTTTTTGACGCGTTACTAACAAGGTCTGAAGCTAGTATAGCAGTGACTACGCTTATGGTTGTTTATGTTTTTCAAAGAAGGTTGGGAGGTGTAGATATTGTTAATAAGCTAACACAGCTAACAGGTTCCAGTGTTGGACTGTGTTTTTTTTTTAAATTAGCAATAACAAAGTTGTAAGTTTAGTGTAGTCACCATAATGTTTGTTTTAGCGGTTTGACTTTGTTTTTTTATTTAAATGTAATTGAAGTTACATGTATTGTGAACACATTAATGTGCCAAAAACATCAGTATCAGATTTTATTTTTTACGTTACTAGCAAGATTGGGAGTTAGCATAATCACAGTGATATTTATTTTAGCAATATGAGTGTTTATTTACTTGCTGGGAGTTAAAGGTATTGTAAATAGGCGAGTGTGGCTAACTTGTAGCGTCTCACAAACAAATTCTAGTTAGTCTGACTGACTGATGGACCTGCTGTTTCAACAGTGTTTCTGTTGCAAATAATGACTGTCCACATTACAGATTAGGAATAAAAGGTCCAGAAGCCTAAATTGTACTCCTACGAGATTTAGAAATCGACTCTAAAGTGCTATTAATAAAACACACTTCTTTTTACATCAATTTTAGATACTTCCCGCATCTCAGAAAGATAAAATACAGAATCAGTGGCAGGAAACATCAACTGCATTGAGGGGGTTAATATTACATCTAAATGAGTGTTATTATTGCACCGAAGGCTCCAAATATAATGGATTATGACTTTATTGGCACATTAAAACATCATTATTAAGAGTGTGTTTGGCACATACATCAGTCCCAGCTGGAAGGCTCCACTTTCTTGTTTTTTATTTCACTTTTTTTTATCTTCAGAAGAGCTCTTTTTTTTAACCACTCATCTTCATCTGAAGCGTACAGTGAGCAAAAATCTGCATCATTGAAAATTAATGAATGCAACCCCGGCGTACTTTGAAATTAATCAATTTCAATCCACATTTCTCAGTGAGCCTCTGCAATTCTCCCCCTCACACCTGCTGGTTTTCAGGGTCGGGGCTGACAAGTTAATGCGGTTCAGGTGTTGTAATTGAAGATTGCCACCAGCTGGACCAGCTGGTTGTTTTGTAGCTTGGCAGGGCAGAGAGGAGACGAGTGAACAGGTGAATGGTGTTTCAGTGCTGCTGTCCTCAGTACACAACAAGCCCCTTGTTCATGGAGAGCCACTTGTGTCTCCGGGCACCGCAGGCTCATAATGACTCTAACAGTAAAATAAAAGGAAAAGAACCAGCGCTTCATTGAATATTAATTTGACTATGAACATAGAAAGCCAACTAACCTCTTTAGCATCATCTATTTGAACATTTAAATTAGAAAGAGAATAGAGCCGGAAACTCAAACAGTATTTCATTGTCCAAATACGGTCTGGGCTGACTGTGCTACCAAATATTCACTTAGCTTAATGTAAACCACCCACACACACACACACACACTGAAAGGCACGTGGGCCAGTAGCAATCAGTACTGGATTTCAATCAGCTGCAAATTTTGTTTCCCAACTACACAAGGTATCTAACTGCCAGGGAGAATTTGCTCACTAACTCTCTCTAGTCTTAAAGGATTCATTTAATTCTTCCATTTGCATAGCTAAACCTGATAAACATGACATTTTTGCCGTTATCTAATAAGCTACATCTGCAGCTCCAGTGGAGTAGATGCAGTTTGCATTTGGATGACATGTTTTCTGATGTTTAAACAATAGATTTTTTTTCTTGCTGCTAATTAAAGTGCTATGTGTTTAAGACTTGTAGGTGAAACATAATATATTAATATCACAACAAAACCATTGTTTTCTTAAAGTATGTACACCCTCAACAGCGTGTCCAAAGTGTGGAAACCCTGTTAATAGCTAAAATATTTACTCCTTCAACAAAAGTTTAGGACATTTTTGACAACCAAATGCTTTTTTTCTGTGAAGTATAAGTTAGAATTTTCTGTAAGTTTTCTTTTTATTTATTTAAAACTTTGCACTTTAAAGAAGTAATCTTTAATATATTTTTTTTAGATCTAATAATTTTTAAAAATAAATAAAAAGATTGCATAGAAAGACCTCTTATATCAGGCATGTCCAAAGTGTGGCCCCTATAAAAAAGTTTTCCTGTATTTTTAAGTACAACTTGAAAAAGTTTGTCAAGCTTCCCTATATATGTATATGTATAAGCCCCTCTTACCCTCTGCGGGTGTTTTCTCCTCTTAGCTCGGGTCCTCTACCAGAGGCCTGGGAGCTTGAGATTCCTTCCCAGTATCTCAGCTGTTTCTAGCACTGCGCTTTTCTGGACTGAGATGTCTGAGGTCTTACCAGGAATCTGTTGTACCCACTCCTCCAGTTTGGAGGTTACAGCCCCAAGTGCTCCAATTACCACAGGCACTACTGTCACTTTCACCTTCCAAGCTTTCTCCAGTTCCTCTCTGAGTCCCTAGTATTTCTCCAGTTTCTCAAGTTCCTTCTTCTTGATGTTACCATCACTTGGTCAGGGCTCGGTGCTGTCCAGTTCTTTCCTCAGAGAGGCCAGCCACTGGGCATTGCTGTTATGTGCTGTCTCTTTCTCTCATTTACTTTTTCGGTACTGACTTTCCAGCCTTGTTGGGTCTGCTCTGCTTCTTTGACCCTGGCCACTGAGTGTACACTTTCGGAGGTTAATATGTGAACAGCCTGTTTATCCGTCTGGCTTCATTGTTCTTGTGTACCTCTTTAGGCCAGGAGCCTTTGTTTGGCAGATTCCAGTGCTTCAGGTATGGGCATCTAGCTGTATCTTTTAGGCACTTGCTTTTTCATTGTACCTCTTTGGGCTTCTGTCAACTGACTCACTTCCCTCCGAGCTGCCTTGATTTTAGCCTCCAACCGTTGCTTCCATGGTGGGCATTGTTTTCTCCCATGTTTGCTCTAATAGGCAAGCATTTCAAGGATCACTGCTGCTGTAGTGTAAACCAGTTCATTGGTTTCTGTGATTGTTGTGGTAGGAATTTCCCTCAATGCTTCATTCACAGTTTCCAGGAGACTTTCAGGTGGTACTTCATTTTACCGTTGTCATCGGTGCTGGGGTTATCTGGTGTTAATTTTAGACATGATCTTGTCTTTCAGGTCAGTTGCTGCCTCGCTCAGCGTACCAGTATTTATTGGGGGTGTGTTCCCAAGTTGTGGGTGGGAGTATGGTATAGCCTCCTCTCTGACCTGGTGTTGTGGCTCTATATTTGTGTTGAACCTCCTCAATGACAGCAGTTGCTGTTCGTGAACGTTAGAACATTAAGCTACTAGTTGTTTGGCAGTTAGCCTTGATTGGTTTCAAAGCATCTATTCACTCCATATTCTCTGCATCCATCCTCTTTGAGTAGAATTAATTGAACACTAGCATTCCAACAGATCCTTGTTCTCACATTTAGTCCATTTCCTTCTTGTTCCTGTAGCCGACTTTCCATCAAGGTGCTCTGGTTCCCCATTTGTTTCATCAATTCCCAGCCCTAATATATTTATAAAAGAGTATACACTCTTTACATTTTTTTTTTCAAAAAATGAATAAAAAAAGAGTACAAGTAGGAGCTCTTCTATTAGGTATGTCCAAAGTGTGGCCCTAGGTTGAATTCCCACTGGCCCACCGGCCCCTATCATAAAATCAATAAAAAATGTGCCCCAGAACTTTGATTTCCTGATTGTGATTGGCTAAATTACATAATTAGTTGTTGTAAACCTGTGGTAACAACCTGTGGCTACTTTGTGAACCTTAAAGGCCAAATGAAACAAAAAGATGTATTTGTTTCTGTGATCCAAAACGCAATAATTTGTACTTATGAATAAAATAACTGTCATGTGTTATTTTCCCTTTCACATTGATAAAATGTAAAATTGTACAGTGAAATTTTTAAATTATGAACAATATGTAACATATTATAAACAGAAGAGCAATACATTTTTATTTTAGTTTCAATGTTGGGATGCTAAAACAAGAACCAGATTTGACCTGCTTACATAAGTGTTATAACTAAAAAAAACATGTTATTCCATGTTCGATGTAGAATCTTAACATTTTTTATATTTCAAAAGGACCTGGTTTCTTTAATCTCAACAATTTACAGCTTTTATGAATCATTAATAAGCATATCAATAACAGCCTTTATGTGGCCGGACTAATCTGTCATGGGTGGCCACAGCGGATTACATTCTGTACAAGACTACACATGCATTTTCCTCACCTTTTTAATGGACCTTTTTCATCCCCTTTTGCCAGAGGGACGTATAATATAAGAGAAAGTGAGAGGAAACATTATCCAATAGAGCAGAAGAAAAAAAAGATGCTATAGGCTGGGAAGCTCAACATCTCTTGTTAAGAAGCTGTATGTGCGGCTGTGGGCACCACCTGCAGCTCTCCAAAAATCAAAAAAATTGGTCAATGGATTTAACTTTTTCTTTTTTGTGGTATCTGAGTAAGGATGTGGGAAAGCCGCAGCCTCACATGTGTCTGTAATAGCTACAGTGGTACTGCAGTACGAGAAGCAGGGGCACTTTGCAGAGACAAGTCAATAAGCAGTTAGGAGGGCCAGTGGGTTGTTTGTCACGAACAATTACAGGAGAAAAAAAATCTGAGACTGATGCCACCAAGTTTAAAGGAGGCAGAGACAGCAGCAGTTGGTAAAATTAAATGAATAAAGATGGATTGGGAAAGGTTTGTGAAAGGAAGACACAAAAGGGATAAAATAGGCAATTTTACAAAAGCATGGGAAGAAAGGGACGGGTAAAAATGTTTGTTGTTGAACAGAAAACTCTATGATGATGCACTGTTACTCCATGACAACCAGATCCACTGTCCTACATTTAAAGCACCTTATTTTTTTGGAAATACAATCAAGCCCTGCAATAGACTAGCAACCTACCAAGGGTGTATCCTGCCTTTCCTGACAGTATAGCCGGGATTGGCTCTGGCAGCCCTGTGACACCAAAAGGGATTCAGTGGGTTTAGAAGATAGATGGAAGGATAGAAACACACACACAGTAGAGATAAAGAGTATTTAGCAGTCACCGATTATGCAATCCCATGTAAAAAAAAGAAAAAAGAAAAGAAAAAAAAAAGAACGCTAAGAGGTATGTAGGTAGGAATTTTGTCCTTAAATACCTGTTACTTCTTGTTTAACCTCTTTGGACCTGCCATCCACTAGTGGGGACATGACATTTTTGGCTAAATTACCACAAAAGTTGATTCTACTTAGGGTTATTTGAGGGTCAGCTCAAATAATAGCTCTGGTCTAAGGAGGTTAAGAGGCTCTACTGTCCTCCATGCGTTACTTGCATTAGTGTCACTTGTTTGAGCTAATTATCTGTATAAAGTACACCTGTCTACACCTTTAAACAATCAGACTGGAAGACCGAGACCATGACCAGGACCATGACCATGAATGGGACCATGACAGAGACCAGGACTCTGACCATGACCATGACAGAGCCCATGGGGTTTCAAGTCCATGACTGATACAAGGACCAAGACCACGGCCGAGACCATGACCATGACAGAGACCGGGACTATGACCACGACTGTGACCACAACAATGACCACGACCAAGACCATGACAGAGACCAGGACTATGACCACGACTGAGACCACAACAATGACCACAACCGAGACCGAGACCATGACCAAGACCAAGACAGAGATCACGACCATGATCAAGACCATGACCGATACCAAGACCATGGCCGAGACCATGACCAAGACAGACACCATGACCATGATCAAGACCATGACTATGACCACGACCGTGACAAAGACCACAACCATGATCAAGACCAAGATCACAACTAAGACAGAGACCATGACAGAAACCACGACCATGATCAAGACAGTGAAAGAGGCCATGACCAAGACAGACACCATGACCATGATCAAGACCATGACTGAAAAGCTGTATGAAGACACCATGGACAAGATTGTACACTTGTACAAGACTGGGAGGAGCCAATTAACAATTAGCAAGCAGCTTGGAGAGTAGAGATGAACTATTCAAGCAAGGTTACATCATGTTACAAGTATTTAGGTGAACTTCTATTCTTGAAAAATTCCTCATTGTCTGCACAGATCTTTTCAAAATATGAACTGAATTAAAAACAGAAAAGAGGCTTGTATGAGCCAATATTTTATTTTACAAATGAACACAACTTAAGTTAAAGATAAGAAATTCCACATTTACCTCAATGATCCCATTTGGAAATTATATTTGTTTTATTTATGTGCTGAAGTTAGATGGTCTGCTTGATTTAAATAAATTCATAAAAAGTGCAAAGAAAAAAAATCAATATGGTAGCAAGCTAGAAATGCTAATTCCGATAATAAACAAGATCTTGAAGCTCTGCCAGAAATCTACGGGAAATCTCATTTGAACTGTGACAACAATGGTAAGCAGAAGGTGCGTTGGCATCATCAGACATCTTTAAATTATTTAGTGTATTTATGTCTAACATGCTGACACTATAAAAATGACAACATCAAGACACCAGAGGCAAAAAAAAAAAAAAACATGCTTTTTGCAGCTTTATTAGAAAATTGCTGAA
>NC_050525.1:9971106-10002572 GCF_002922805.2 Oryzias melastigma
TCTGGACAGTGTTTTATTTTAGTGAAAATGTGAGCCTAACTCACTCGCTTTTCACTCACCAGATTTAACCAAGCATCGTGAGAGGAGATGTTTTTGTCGATGGAGTCCAGGATGTCGCTGAAGCTGCTGTTGGAGTGGAAACTCTTTAAGTCCCACAACAATCTTTTATTCTAAAATCATTGCCATCTGTCTTTTAATTATGATTATGCTGTTTTTAGCCTAAATAATCATTTTAAAATGTCATTTTCTAGAACATAGTTTCTGCAGAGCGGCAATAGTAAATAGAAATTCACGTCTTAACAATGGGCGGGACTGTTGGCGTTGATCAGGGCGCTGCAACCTGAGTTGCATATGTGTCTCCAGAGACACATATGGTTCTTTTACCCCTTCATTTTGGCTTTTTGAATAAAGAAAAAAATAATTGTTTTAGTTTTAAAACGTAAATATAAAGTAAATAATAAGTAGCAAAGTAAAAGAAAAAAGTAAAATAAACTACATCAAATTTTATTTAACTCATTTACGTGCAGTTTACATGTCACTCCATGAGGTTCCTGACTACGGTAGGTATCATTCTCTAACAATCTATCAAGTGGTGTAGCTTCATAGTTTACCAAAATTGTACCATAACACTGATATATTTTTGGGTAGATGTACCACAAAGAATCAATTGGAGGTCAGTCAGCACCAGAATTCCTACGTAATGCATACCAAATTATGTACGTGGGTTTTATATTTTAACAAATTCTAGGATTATGTGTGCGCCTTATCGTTCACTTTATTCATCTTTGATTTAATTTCATTGTGAATTTCTGGCTGAAATTGACCTCAAAGTGTAAAAAAAAATGTTTTTTTTAAATCACTGCTGACATCTCAGTACTTACTACTAATGTGCTGTGTTGAGATGGTTGTTCTTGATCTTTTATTTTGAAAGGGAGCCATGTGAACCTCTGTAAAAGTTTAAAAATATTTTAAATTTAGAAAAAAAACTATTTCATTTTCATGTTTATCTTTCATTTATGCCAATAAACCAACAGTTTATTTATATTTTGCTATGTATTTAGTTTATTTATATTATGCAATTTTCCCTGGGTTAAGTTAAGTATTCTGATATGTATCATAATAGTAACTACAACATTAAAATAAATTGCTGTCTTATTTTTTTAAAGGACTTTGTGGCTCTTACTGGGTTGTGGTCAGTGACAAACCAACTCAAATGGCTCTTTAAGGTTTGAAGGTAAGCCTGCCCTGACTTCCCATCATCCCTTTGTTTACCAGCCCCCAACCTAACATTACTGATACAACACAAAAAGCGAACAATAATGGAATTATCCAGCCGTACAGGTTTGAGCCGGATGGCAGCTCAGACAGAAAAAATGAAGACGTTAATGGATCTATTTTTCTGCAAGAGGGTTTATCAGAATGGAGCAGAGCAGGGAGCCTGTATCTTCATTGTATGTTATAAAGAACAAGATTTTTCCAACAGAATTTTTGCATTTTATTCACAATAATTATAAAGAAATGCAATTTTAAGCTTAATTTTCTTCATATTTGTCCTCCATCATCAGAAAAATGCCACAAGAACAAGTTAAAAAGACTCTTTTTGTCAGATTGAGGAGTGATTTTCCCCATAACAAGCTTCTAAAAACAATCCTGAATGTAGTTCTCTAGGTCTTCCATTCTTCTAATGTATTCATGTTATTTTCCAAATGTGTTCATTATATGGGATTTTCTATAATCTGGCTTTAAGGTGAAACAGGATAAATTGTTTGTTGAACTACTTACACACCGCCAAGTTTGTTTACCATGCTTGTCTTGCTGGATCTCACAGTACTAGAGCATCACAGTCAAAAGAAAACAAAAATATAAACAATCAAACAAAAAAAAGTCTTCCTGCTGCTTTATTATATGTGAATTACTAAAGCCATTTTAACAGATAGCAGAAACAAACTGAAGTCATTACTAAAGCAGCTGGTAAATGCAGCCCATCTGTGATGCATTAGGTCCTATAGTGGAGTGGTTCTCAGTTTTTTTTTTAGTTTTTTTTTTTTACTTATGTGTTGGCATTGAGGACATGGTGATATTTTAAGGAAAAATGTGAAGTTGGAATAAATGTTTTAACAGTGATCTTAATGATTCATGTTTCAATCACAAATCAAAAGAGTCAAAATTCATGCTTAGCATTTTGTTTATTTTTTAAAATGGGGAGATGTTATTTAGTATTGCCTACATTATTGCCTACATTGCATCAACATGAGTTTAATTTATTTATAAGCTACAAATACGTATTTTTTTTTTCTTCATGGAAAACCTGGAAAAACATCAGTTATTCATATATTTTAGTTCAACTCAGTGTATTGTCTTTACTGTTTTTTACACAAGAATAATATCATCCTAAACATACTAAAACAATTCTTCTGGTTTTCTCCACATGAATTTAGGACTTTAATTGAAAATTATTTTGGCACAATTGTTTCAACATTTGAAGTGTTTCCTTACATCTAAATAAAAGCCTGGGAAACAAGTATTTTGATTTAAAAGCTTAGCTGTATTTTGGACAATTTTGGCTTTCTTTTCATTATTTCTTGTAATGGTTTCTTAAGTGAAGAATTTGCAGCCCAATTTTCTGCCACTTAAAACTAATCACCTGCCTCATACAGTCCGTCAACCTTTTACTGAGGCCTTTCAGGGATGGAGTAATTGGCTCTAGTTCCCTTTCTTCTAGGATGGAGATGTTGGTCCGTCTCTGTTAAGTGTGTCTCTTCTGTCTCTTGTGGTATTTTGGGTTTAGGTGATCACTGAATCTTGAGCCGAACGGAAACACAGAGAGATTTTCAGGCAGTGATTTAACTTTGCAAAGCAGTGAGAGCCAGCTGTCATCTTGAGCAGATCCAAGTAATTGATTGGCTCATTATCCTAATGCTATATTTTCTCTGTGTGAGTCTTAATGTTATTTGGTTGCAGTTACCTATTATATCACCAGGCACTTAATCCTAAATTAATCTGCAAGGGGTTTACCAGTTTCACAGCCAACTTCCTTGATGATAATTTTTCCCCCAATAGTTATTATTGAATCTGAGGAAAGAAAAACATTTTGAAAATTGTACTTTAAATGCTGTAAAAAAATGTGCAAGATGAAAAACTAGAAAGAAATGTAAAAGATAAACAGCAGCCTACCAGATATTTTCTGCACTATAAGGTGCACTTAAAATCCTTTATTTTTTTCAGTGTACCCTAAAATCCACAATGCCTTAAATATTGATGAATTCTGGTTGTGTTTGCTGTTGACGGAGCGATTTTTGAGAGGTACACAGAGCTCTGTCAAAATTTCAGTCTGCAAGTTCCAAACATTTTTGATTGTTATTGTGAATACGCTAGCATAGCTAATGTGTAACACTGTGGAACTGTGACTTTTAAACAACAACGTTGGAAGTTAGCGTAGTCACAATAACGTTGGTTTTAGAAAACAAGCCTGGGAGTTGATTGTGAAAACACTACTGGGGGTTGTAGGCTTTTTTTCTGTGTTACTCACAAGGTTGGGAGTTAGCATCGTCACAGTAACATTTCTTTTAGCGCTATTAGTCTTTTTTCTTTTTTAACATGTTGTAAACTAGGCTGGGAGTGATTGTGAAGACGCTAACCTGGCTTGTAGGCTTTTTTTCTGTGTTACTAAAAAAGTGGGTAGTTAGCATAGTCCCAATAATGTTTATTTTGGCACTATTAGTCTGTTTTATATACAAGTTACAAACTAGGTTGGGAGTTATTGTCAAGATGCTAATGGAGCTAACCTTTACCAGTGCGGATTGTGTTTTTTTAAGTGTTGCTAGCAAGTTTGGGTGTTATGGTTATTACGCTAACAGCTAACGTCTAGCAGTGTTGAACTGTGACTTTTTAAGTGTTAATAACAACATAGGAAGTTAGCATATTTACAGTAACATTTGTTGTAGTGGTTCCATTCAGGTGTTTTTTACGTGTTATTAGCAAGGCTGGGAGTTAGCAGAGTCACAGTAATGTTTCTTTTAGTGCTATTAATCTGTGTTTTTCTTTTTTTTTTTACATGTTGGAAAAAAAACACTGTTGGGAGTTATTGTCAAGATGCCTACGGAGATAACATGTAGCGGTGTTGGATTGTGTTTTTTTTACATGTTACTAACAAGGTTGGGAGTTTCTGTAGGCACAGTTAGCTTGATCGGAGGGGTTATAGGTATCGTAAAAATGCTAATGTGGCCAGCGATTCAAACGTGGCCTCTTCCAACATGACAATGACCCGACCAGGATTACCAAGGAGTGGCTCCGTAAGAAGCATATCAAGGTAGCCAATCTCCAGATCTAAACCCAATTGAAGATCTTTGGGCAGAGCTCAAACTTTGTTTCTCAGTGAGAGCCCAGAAACCTGACTGATCTAGAGAAAATCTATGTGGAGGAGTGGGCCAAAATCCCTCCTGCAGTGTGTATAAACCTGGTGAGAAACTATAGGAAATGTTTGACCTGTGTAATCGCAAGCAATGGCTACAGTACCAAATATTATCATTGATTTTCTCAGGTGTTCAAATACTTTTCTACCTCGCTGTATGACATCAGTTGAAAAATAGATAACTCATTGACAATGTATTGTGTTGCGCCCTATAGTGCAGACAATACGTCTTCCTCATAAACTTCCCTGGCTTTCCGTTGCCCGTCCCTTACACTAATCGGACTGTCCTTCTTAAGAACTGCACATCCTCTTCCTTAAAGTGACAGACCGTGCACGAGGGAGGGAGGGGGTATGACCTATCTCCTCGGTAACAATCACTGCAGACAGAAAATTCACAGGGAGACAGTCTTTTAAGAGGCTGCTGAAAGGGCAGAGGCTTGTCGAGGGTGTGGGGGTTGGTATGCACATAGCTCACGAATGTCAAACCCTCGGAGCTTTTCTTGTTCACTGCTTGATAATTGGTCATCTATCTACCCTCCTGTGATCACCAGTTTACTTCCAGCTCCCTGGGTCGGTCACTTATTTCTGGTCTCATTGCTGCTTGTTTGTTTCCAGTCCCGTAGTCAGCTGTTTACTTCCGGTCCTGTGATCACTGCCGCAGTCCGTGGTTTACAACTGGTCTCGAGGACTCTGCAGAGGATGCGTCTTACTAAGGCCATTTTCTGCCTGATTTTATTAATTGGCTGTAGACTTACTTAATGCAGTGGAAACATTGTGCTTTGGTAAGTTCTGGCTGGAGAGAGGGAGGAAGGAAGAAAAAAAAAAGAGACAGAGATACTTGTTCCATTGGGCTGATGTGTAAGTGTGTCTAAACACACATTTGTGGGCATCATTTTCTGCTTTCATGTAAGCAAACAAGCAAGCTTGTCTGTGTCCTCCCACAATAGCAGGAGCCCAAATTAGAGCGAATTTGGAGTGTAACATCTAACTGGAAAAGCTCAGCGTTTAGAGCGAGTTTTGTTGGAATTCGATTAAAATAGCACCTCTGCGGTTTTATTTTTATTTTTTGCAGCAGTCGAGCCCTAGTTGTGAAATCAGTTTGAGTGGAACACCCCGAGTCGGAATATTGAATGGAGCTCTGGGAGCTCAGTGGGATCATGGTAGGATGAGTCAGCTGTGGACACAGAGAGATAAATAAGTAGTAGCTTACATATTGACTGAAAATTGTGTTGATCTACAGATCCATGCGAGTGATATCTGGAGGCCATTCCAGAAACTCTGTCAAGAATACAAACAACTGGGTTTGCCATGGTAATGGCGTCTCCAAATTTGGCGTCTCTTATGTATTCACTGTTAATGTTGCTATGGTAACTAAGGAAGAGAAAGAACAAGTATTGATTAATGCTAAGACAATACACCCTTCTTGGAATCGTGTTGCTTTAAAATCCTCCAGCAGAAGTTTGTTTATTCACTTTGTGTTTTTTTTTTTCTGATGACCATAATAGATTCATCTTCTTTGAGTTCAGAGTACTGTCAAGGAGGAAAAAAAAAAGAATAGAATGAATTTTACTATTCATCAATGAAAGAGTGCACTCCCTAAAAATTAATTAGACTTCTTTTGAGAGAACATCCAAAGTGGTGTTGACAGTTTTTCTGTCTTTGATGTTCGTTTTTTTTTAATTACCGCACTGCAAATGAGCACAAAAATTGTATTTTTTTTGTTGCTATGTTTTATGTTTTTACTCCTATTTTGGATTCATGGAAATGAAAACACACAAAGCATAAAACATGTATTATAAAAAAGAATTGAAAGGGTTTAACAGATGTGATGATTGTAAATAAAATGAAGCGAGTGGACCAAAACCTATCAATGCATAGAAATATAGATGAACAAAAAAATATGTCAAAAGATAAAGGAGGGTTACAGAGGATTTTAAACATATAGAACATTTAATGATTTTATACAAGTATCTAACACAAACTGTTGTTACATTTAAACTAACATTTTTGTGTTAAGCTTAAACTGATACTTCTTGGTCTTCTACTGACAAGTCTTTAAACCCAGAGTATTATTAGCAGTGCCATCTGATCCCTCACTTCAGAAGGTCAAAACCAAGTTTCTTACTTTTGGTTGTCATAATGACTTCAGCAACTAAACTTTTATTTTAATGTTTGGGAGAAAGGACTAACGTATAGGGCTGGGTATCCCCAATAATTTCCAGAACAGATTAGAATAAATTCACCGGAGCATGAATCGATTCGATTCCAAATTGTTTTTTCAATTTATTTTGATCCATTCAATCCAATTTTAAGTTTTCACATTTAGACACCTTTGTTTAGAAATACATTCATAATCTCTATATGTTTTGAAGGTATTCATATGTTTCTGATAGAGTTTACATGCTGTAAAATTTATTAGTGAAATAATAATGAGATTGTTAATACCATACAATGTTACGTGGATTCTCAAACAGAGAAGTTCTAACAATTATTGTTCTGCCTCTCCTGGAGGGAGTTTCAGTTTGGCCACTAGGTGGTGATTGCACAATAGTATTACACCTTATTCCAGAAGAACATGCGCAAAAAACTGTGTTATAGAGTACAAATGGTTACTTTGAAAAATATTTTTGGAGAATGGATAAACGTATTTTGTTGCCTGGTTTTAAATGACAGAAATCTTATTAATTACCTTCTTTATAGTTGTCATATGTCTTCCATTGCTTTTTGCAAATTCTACAATCTCATTTTCAACTATTTGCTTCACTTATTCATCCAAACGAGTCATCAGTGGCGATGCTTCTTGCTTGATTGGGTCCAACATTAGTCAAAAATCTTAAAACTTAATTACTATATCTTTCTTTTTGATGACAGGCTTCTCATTATCAACGCTGTGACTGTTTTTAATCAAACTCTTTAATATATTTCAGGTGTTTCTCATTATTTTTGCTCACATAATATTATTGTTTCTTGGATCTTCTCATTATTTCGGTTAATTTGTTCTTGTATCTGTTATATTTTTTCTCACCGTTGGTCGATCTACATTTTATGAAGTTCTTTATATTGTACGTTCTGTGAAAGTATTGTGTTCACAAAAATTAAAGGAGCACTTTAAAGAAACACATTAGATACATCAGATCTCAATATGAAGTTGGATATCAATAACGACAGGGCAGTGTCTTAGGAACAAAAGGATGCCAAGTCTTTTAATGGAAATAAAAGTTTTCAGCCTACAGAGGCTCAATTGTGTAGAAACCATAAATCAGAGTGAAATGAAGATGTGGCAGGCTACTCCATTTTTTCCAAAACTTAATTTATGCATCTCAATATGCTTTTCAGTATCTTGTGTGGCCGCCACGAGCTTGTATGCATGCTTGACAACATTAAGGGATCCTAATAAGGCGACGGATGGTGTCTTGTGGCATTTCCTCCCAGATCTGTGTGAGGGCATCCCTGAGCTGTTGTACAAAATTTGTTTTCTCGTGATACGAGATAGTGGATCTCATTATCACAAGACAGTGGATCTCATTATCACGAGAAATCAAATTTTGTTTTCTCGTGATGAAGACGTAGTGGATCTCTGTCACGAGAAATTAAATTTGTTTTCTACTATTAACGAGATAGTGGATATCAATATCACGAGAAATCAATTTTAGTTTTCTCGTGATAATGACGTAGTGGATTTTCGTCTAATAACGAGATAGTGGATATCATTATCACGAGAAATCAAATGTTTTCTTGTGATAAAGAGGTGGTGGATCTCAATATCATGAAAAATGAATTTTGTTTTCTCCTCAAATCAAGATAGTGCATCTCAATATCACAAGAAATCCGATTTTGTTTTCTCGTGATAACAAGATTTAAAATACCCATTATCGTGAGAATTTTTTTTTTCTCGTATTAACAAGATAGTGGATCTCATTTTCATGAGAATTAAAATTTTGCTTTCTCGTAGTAATGAGATAGTGGATCTCATGATCAGTAGAAGTTGAGTTTTGTTTTCTCGTATTAACGAGATAATGGATCTCATGATCACGAGAACTAAAATTTTGTTTTCTCGTGATAACAAGGTAGTGAATCTTATTATCATGAGAAAACACTTTTTTTCCCCATGAGAAAGACATAATGGACTTAATTATCACAGGAATCACGTTTTGTTTTGTATTCAAAACAAGACAGTGGATCTCATTATCACGAGAAATCAAATTATGTTTTCTTGTGATAACGAGCTCGTGGATGAGTGTTTTCTCCCAATAACGAGATACTGGAACTCAGTATTACGAGAAAATTTGATTTTGTTTTGTTGTGAGAACGAGATACTGGATCATTCCTATCACGAGAAATCGAGTTTTGTTGCCTCGTGATAATGAGGTAGTGGATCTCATTATCCTGAGAAAAAAGAAAAAGTGGGGCAGACCGTTTTCAACTTCCGTAGTTATATTTGTGTGAATTTAGAAAAAATCACATTCCTAAATTAAAAGCTGGGAAATTATTGGTCAAAGTAGTAATTTGATAATTAAATTTTTTGAACCCTTACTATTATTATTTGTTTTGTCACAATGTTCTATTGATTTATTAAATCTCTGATATTCTAATGACTTCCGTGTAGTAAACAGAAAAATCTTGATCTGTTAACCTTCAAATATGAGCTTTTTCTTTTAAAGCCTCCTTGTCCCTTTAAGGGAAAAGAAAGAAAGTAATTCTGGCAACACATTCTGAGGACAACACAGTGTTCGAATCCAAATTGCCCAATTTGTATTGACATTTTGCTTTATTGAAGTCCCCCCTTACATTTTACTGCTGACATGAAGGGGGAAAAATCTCCAAATGGTAACAGGCGGAAAAATTCCTCTTCTAAATCGGACTCCCTCTGTACAAGGTCACTGGGTTTGACTTGATTGGCTAGAAAATGAGGGTCCTTGGTATCATTAAAAAATTAAATCTACAGGAAATTCACTTGCTAATAAAAAGACAAAGGAGCTAATCACTTGTTATCTAAAATGCCACCCAAAGTGATTTAGAAAAAAAAGAAACAGAAATTTCACATCCATCTTTCCTGTTTTCTTTGAGCGATAATGAAGTCTCTCGCTTTCAGTTGAGTGATCTCACTTTCAAACCCTTTTTTTTTTCTTTTTTAAACATACCTAATTAGACTTCACAACCCTTCTCTGTCGATTCTGTCTAATTAAAGGTCTTTCATTCTTCCTGTCACATTGTATGCCTAATACCAATCAAATAAAGGTCTCTCTCAGTCAGTTTTTTTTTTTTTGTCCCTCGATTTAAATAAAGGAATTCATTTCCTCATTATTTTCAGAATGATGTAAATTAGAAACGTCACTACTTTAATAGCTTTTCTTCCATTGGCTTTCAGCACACCTATCCGTTCAGCTCCTGTACATATTTTTCCCTCCATGCTGCAACTCTAAAACTCGATTTATCTATTCATGTATTTATTTCCCCCACTTCTCTTGATTTTAGCCTATTCTTTGTTTGGTATGTGAGATCTCACTGCTGAGTGTCGGTGCTGCCTCTCAGGAGGTCTCTCTTTGCCCCAGACATATGGGACATGATTCCGCTCAGCAAAGAAAAGCTGAAGTACCACGTCTTATCATCTTTAAAGTTTTTGTCCCTGTCGACCACAACAGAGCGAAAGCAAAATGTAGTCTTCTTTCTGTATTACACGGTTTAAAATTCTGTGATTGTGAACGCCTAAAAGTGAGAAAAAAAAGTCTAAATGAAAGGAAAGAAAAAAACTTTATGATTTGAGATCTCAGTCTAAGCAAATCACTGGTATTAATGAATTAATTCCTTCTGTAATTGCAGCTCACGATGCAGCTGAACAAACATTTTTGTCTCTGAAAATGGTCAATTATGGGTGGTTAAATGACCAGTTTGTGTCCTGTTTAGTATTCTTTCCCACTCCGAAAAGGTCCACAAAAACGGACTCCCACACGTATACCGTCATCACACAGCGCTCTACGACACAGTCAGGGGGGCCAAGAGAAACCGTCACCAAGGCGTTGAATCTAGAGAAAGGGTCATAGAGTCATAGCAGCTCAGATGAGGAAGACATTAATGAATGTGGATGCATCAGAATGGAGGGAAGTAGGGACACTTCTGCCAGCCCTTTTCAGTTGCTTTATCACACAAGTTCTTCAAACCGAATGTTTTTGTCTGCTCCTGATTCATCCCAGTTTGTATAAGTAAATACTCTGAAATGCAGTTTTATCCTAATTTTATTTATATATGTCTTCCATTATGCGAAAAATTCTACAAGAACACGCTAAAAACAGGATTTTCATTGGTGTGGGTCTTTAAAAAAAAGCCTAAGAGATTAGATGAAAAACTTTTTGTTTTTGATCACTTTTCCCCAACAAACCAATCAAATTTAATTCAAAATTATTTGAATTCCCCAAAGATAAATTACTTTTATTTAAAATATTTTGTTGTTATCCATTTCTGGATTAACGGATTACTTAGTGAAACTTTTAGCAAGTGCTATAATATGGATCAGCACTGACTAATCCTCCTTTCATAGATTTAAACCCTAAATCAACCAGTTCCAGAGGCAGCATTAACCCGTTGGTGTTGGAGGGTTGGTTGTACCTTTGACGCATGTCGTCCTGATTTAACACTCCAGATCATTCTCAAAAGTGAAGGATTCATGTGTGCCACATCTGTGAGGAAGAGGAGTATAGACTTCTGCATGCAGTAAGACCAAAAGTCAGGGGGTGTTAATTGTATGGTGACCCTGAAGTGTAAATCAGTGATTTTTAACCATGAGGCCGCGGCCCAATCTCGGTCCGCGAGCGCCCCCTAGTGGGCCCCGAAAAAATTATTTCCTGAACCTGTGGGCCTCGAGGGCCGCGGGACCTGAATGTAGCTTCCTACTACTTGGTGGAAGTTATATTTATTTACATTTTTATAAGGTCTTTTTAATGCTGCTGTTATAAGTCGGACGTCATAGTTTCATACTGATCAATTGAAATTAATCTTTCAATTTAATAAAAAAGGGGAAGATGAAATTTGATCTGACGGCTGCAAGGCAGAGCAGAGAACCCGCCGGTGGAGAGGTAGAGCGAATCGAAGCTGTCTGCTATTACAAATCCCAGATGGAGGAAACAGATTATTATTTTATTATGTTATGGGGTCCGACACGAGTTTACTACAACAACTACCATTGTCAAAGAATCGCGGAAACTCAGCATTTCTCTGCGAAACTCCCGCCTGCCGCTGTAATGAGAGATGAGCAGCAGAGTCGACAGACACGCCCCCACCTGTGTGCAGACCTGAAATCCAGCTGGATCAGACATGTCACCAGGGGTGAATGTAAGCCGGACTGCCCCGGTTCCGGTAAAAGAATTGGAGGCGGAGCATCGCTCCAGTGGGAGAGATCAGCTGAGCAGCCGGTTTTCACCGTATCACACATGACAAAAGCTGCGGTCACTCTTATTCTCGTTCCCGGGCCGTCTCATTCCGGATCCATCCGCTTCACTTGTTAACATTTTGGGTGTCTCCAATTCATCGTCACCCAAAGCAATCTAATCTAATCTAATCCCAATCTATCGTGACAACAGTCATGGATGACGTTTCTAAAATATTATGTTTTTTTGCTTTTAATTACTGTTGTGATCTTTATAATTGTTTTGCATCTAGAGCAGGGATAGGCAAACCTTTTGATTCATGGGCCACAAAGAGTTTTAATATTGGACAAAAGGACCAGATCAGCAGATTTTTTGCGTGTTTTGGTAATTCACCTTGTAAAAGAAAAAAAATAAACATGCAATCTGGGCAAAAATATGCCTAAATATAGATTGAAAATTACTTTAAAACAGAAAATTTTTGAGTTTTTATTGTAAAAAACGTGGTTTTGTTCTCATTTTAGTGCAATTTTCACCAATGGTTTAATGTCCTTTAGGGAAAGTCAAGGAAATGCTGCATTTATGTGGTGTTGGAATAATCGGAAAAATGATTGTTCGACGTAGAAATCATACATGAATTTCGGAAAAACAACAAATCTTCAAACACTACACGAATGCAGAAAAACTATGTCTGAACAAAGGTAAATGTATTTATTGTGCGCCACCTGTGGGGAGTCACCTGAACTACAAGGAAGATACAACATGAATACAGTAATCAAAATCATTCATTCCAGTTTGCGGGCCAGATTAAATAGTTTAACGGGCCGCACTTGGCCCCCAACCGCTGGTTTAGTGTGCTTTGCACTTGCCCAGCAAGAGTAAAGATTGCAGAAAAACAATAAAAACTTCCTGAAACACAAGTTGCAATTGAGTTGCCATCTTTATCTACTTTTTAATCAACCTTATTGACTTGTTTTATTCTGTAAAGGTCACATTTTCTAACCCATGATGTGTCACCAGTTAATCTAGCATGCAGACTCTTGGACGATACAGAGCAAACCTGCAGCATCCGGAGAGAACACATGCAGATACATGTAAGCTCTACAAAGAAAAACCCACGTGGGATTCAAACCAGAAACCTGCTTGTTGTGAAGCAACAGTGCACATTCAGCTCATGCATTTTTCAGCAGAACAATACACAATCTCAGTCTGCACACATTACAAAAGAACGGCTGAGGAGGAAGAAGAAGGCACTGGACCGACCTGTCTGTCAGCGTTGCCAGTTGGGGAATGAAGAAAAATCCTACTGTCTTTTAAAATTATTGGATTTTAACCCAGACAGTCATATTTACTCATATAATAAAGGAGAGTGTGTTTAAAATGGAAGCTGTTTTCATTTGGTCAGGGCTGCAAGTCATAGTCATTACAGAGTATTTTTGTTTTATATATCTCAACCCAAGTTGCTAACTAGAAAAGTTGCATTACAGTGTTATTGTGAATCCTTTTTGCTCAAAGTAGTTGCTGAAGATGCTGAAGCTTTTGATGAAAATGATGGCACAATTTAATTCAATTCCTGTAGGAATTACCTGAAAATGCAAAAGCTATTTGCAAAACATTAAATTAGCTAAAAGACTCGTAGTTTTTGAAAGAAAATTCCAAAGAGCGCTGACATTCCTCTAAATTTCAGAAAAATTTGTAGTAAAATTGCTTAAAAATCCCACATATATGCCAATTTAGCAAAAAAAACAAATTTAGTGTGTTGCTTAAATATGAGCTAAACTCTAATTTTGCTAAACTAAAACAGCTAAACTCTAAATCTAATAAAATCTTAGATGCCAAATTAGCCAAAAAGAAGCTAACCCGTTGCTTAAATACTAGCTAAAGTCCAAAGTAATCTAAAAATCCTCTGTGAAATCAATTAGTCCAAGAACCATAGCCTGTTGCTAAAATAGAAGCTAAACTCTAAATTACTCTATAAAAACCTCAGAAGTTTGAAAAAATAGTCAAAAATTTTAGCATGTTGCTAAAATATTAGCTAAACTTCAAATGAGCATAAAAAAAACCTCAGTAGATGCCAATTTAGCCAAAAAAGCGAGCTCGTCACTTCAATATTAGCTAAACTACCAACATAGCCTAAAAATCCTCAGTAAACTAAATTATTCAAAAATATTAGCCTGTTGCTGAAAAAGAAGCTAAACTCTAAATTAGCCTAAAAAACTCCAGTAGATAAGAACTTAGCTAAAGTCGTTAGCATGTTGCTAAAATATTTGGTTAACTCCAATTTTGGAAAATGGCTTTAACGATTGAAACATATCCCATAAATATATTTAAAAGCTTGTCGCTATTTTCTCTAAAATTGTGTGAATGCTTATACCACCATCCAATTAATTTACCAAAAGGGGACAAGAGCAGTGGGATTTGGAGAAAAACAGAACATTGGCCCTTGAGAGTTTGAGTTTCACTCCTCTGGTCTAAAAGTCGAACTCCGAGGCAGAGCGACAGACCTGCTGTGTCCACCTTAGCTCTCTTAGTGTCTGTGTTCTTTCCATATTTTCTCTCTATTGTTCTCTGATAAGCCTTTGTGATGATGAGCAGCTACACATATTGCAAATTTACTGTTATTTTTGTTTTGTGTTTATAGAAGTAATAATTAACACGTCCTGCTTTTCTTTTCTTTTCTTTTCTTTTCTTGTTGCCAACTCCGCTTGCTGCACATGAGTTCTTCCCGACCCAAGAAAAAAGATAAATAGTTGGGAAAAGGGAGGTTTTAAAAAATGGTAAATTGCGTATACTTGTAAAGCGCTTTTCTACCGTCCTTGAAGGCACAAAGCGCTTTACAGTCACAGACCTATATTCACACAATGATAGTGGCTCAAATGTAAAATAGGACAAATGAAAGCAAGTAAATCCTATTAGTTAATTTACATGTCAGAAAGGTTTCAGTTTAATAGAAAAAAAAATATTTCATGAAATTGTAAATGTGAATTGTACTTTTTTTAACTCTGTAAATGCCTGCTACGTCAGAGAACTGAAAGAAAACCATTTTTTTTCTGGAAATACGAATTTTTAAACCTTTTAATGATATGTACAAAAACAAATTTGTAATATCATTTTTGTTGAGGTATAGACAGTATCAATCATGATACTTTAGGGGGTTTGCTCACAACAATGTCAGTTGGGTGGGGTTGGAGGTCATTGAATTGTATTTTTATATCACTATTTGTTTGTTTTTTTTAATTTGGAAAGTGTTTTTTTATGTGAAGCACGTTGAGCTACTTTTGTCGGAAAAGCGCTCTACGTATAAAATTTTATTTGACTTAATGGAAAAATATTGAAATGAATGTCCAAGAAAAAGCACCTTATTTACTTGCCGTCTCAGATTTGATCCACACATTTTTTAAACATGGTGTAGTTGTATTATAAATTAATTATCAACTTTTTTTCATTCATTCAATACAGCAAGAAGTCATTTGCAAAATAGATTATTCTCACAAAAAAGCTAAGTAAACTAGTTAAAGTACTCCAGTTAAAATTGTTTTAGAGATTTCACGGAGGCAGCCATTTTGAAATAAGCAGGAAAAGCCCTTCTACTGCCCCTAGTGGAAGGATGGTGAACTACAGGGCAAAAAAAAACACATTTACCATGTTATTAAAATCCCATTGTCTATAACTAAAAATCATTTTAAGGACAGTTTGGATCATGCTAATGAGATAGCGAGTCAGAAATACAAATATGATACAAATGGTTAAAAATGTTGATGCTAAGAGAATAAAATGAAAATTAAAAAAAAAAAAAAGCAATCAAACTGATAAGTGGCATCCTTCTGTAAAACATATTTCCTTAATAGATAGTTTCATCAAGGGAATCCTACTGCTGTGGTTTTCAACCATTCCTTTGACCAAGACTCGAAACTAATACACAGTTTAACTTATTTACTTTGGAGAATTCCCTTGAGGTTTGCTCTTCATGTGGTGCTGCCGGGTGAGGGTGTGCATGTTTGGGGCTTGCTGTGTGAACAGTGGAGTCAGGATTTAATGTTAGACTGCAGCACCTGTTCACATCCTCCAGACTGTATGTTTATCTCCCACTGAGCAGTAAGTATTCCAGGAAAGCCATGTAGTCTATCTCGTTGCCAAGTGAAACATTTTTGCTTTAAATTTCCTCCCAAAGGATTTATTCACGGCTGAGGATATCTTCGCTACCTAATGAGGCTGACTTAAGTTCTTGCTTGTGCATCCGTGCTGCCTGTTTCACCGAGGATGACTTCACGCCACCGTTTTTTTTTTTTTTTTTTCAGAAACATTTGAAGGATGGCGTGTTTGAAGACGAACTCTCAAATTGAATATGAGCTAAGGCTCTAAAAGTTGGAATACTGCTTGCCAAACACTGATTAGCAACAGTTAATCAGTTTGGAGAAATCAAAATTCAGTCAAATGCAAGTAATTCTTGAAGGGCTAAGCGGCGTTCTCGAGCCGTTTGTGTGCTTCCAACCAGCAAAACACTGTGATAATAACTCATTCCACAGCACTTACAGCTGCTTTGAAGAAGCAATGAAACACAAGTGAAAAGATTTCACTAGACTTACCTGCTTTTGTTTACCGTGATTACAGTGTGGCGCTTGGATTTACTTGCCGGTTAAGTGAAGGGGGAGCTTTAAAGGCAAAATGATTCACCGGCAAAGTAAGCAAAAGACATTTTCGGGAGATAATAGGAGACAGACGCAGTCATACATGGTATTTGTTGGAAACAAATGTAAGGTTTAAAAAACTGTTTTTGTACTTCATTTGATTGGACTGACTGGTTTCTGCTAAAGTTCTGTAGGTATTTGTTTAAAAAAATGTTGAGTTGTCAGAGATCTATGGCATGTAGAGCTTTTTATGTATCAGACACACAAGATTGGATCTGAGATGAGGAGTGGCGCTCTAAGACCTGTGCTTTTGTTTTGTATGTTCTTGTGTACGTTAGGAGGATCTCATTTTCCTTTGCATGGGGTGACTCGGCTATATAGGGGCTGAGAGCTTCAAAGCCTTTCAAATGAATATTGTGTATGATCCAGTCCAGACAAAAAACAAGCGGCGCTACCTGACCCCATACTTGCCACCCCCCTTTGACCTGCCCTTCCCTCACCGGCGAGAGGCTGTTAATGCCCGTCACTCTCCCCTTGTTACCTCCCACCCTGGTCAGAGCAGCACAGTCAAAATTCATTTAAGATAAGAAAAAAAACCTTTTTTCAAAATAGCGACTTTCTCTTGGTTTTATCTCCATAGCAACCAGTTTTGATTTTGGTCACTTGGGAGTGACGAACAAATCTATGTACTTTGAAGAAGAATCAGACAAAGTAAATTTTTTTATTTCCTTGGCAACAGAGATTTTTAGGTAATAACGGCCAAATTCCTGTTATGTCCATATTGTATGTCATACCGTTTTGTTCAGCTTGAGCCAAATATTCATATGTTGAATTTTCACAATAATTATGTAAAAAAAACATGAAAGAAATGCCACTTTTGCAAATGTGCTACAATAACTCCAAACCTAAAAAAAAGAAAAAAAGTTTCCCCAAGTAGTTTTCCAATGGTGCTCAGGAGGCAATAGATTGAAATCCCTAGATTTGTAGTACCTTAGGTGATTTTTTTGGGGAAAAATTCAAGATGGTGGCCTGCTCCCGGAATCAAACTTCAATGAAACTTTGGTTGTGGTCAGGAAAGTAAATCTTTGGTATGCCGGCAGTATTTATTTTGAGCTCTACAAGGCTGCATTCACGCAGGATGCAGCAGACGCTTCAAGTTTCAATGTTAACTCAATGTAAAGATAGGGTCTTGCAGTGCGTTTGGGTGTCGGGGGTGGCGCATCAACCAATACGGGACTCAGCTTTGAGCATGTGACATTTTCAGTGACAAGATCAAACGGTAGAAATATTAATTCAATTTGCCCACTGAATCCAAAAATCTGTCTAATCCACTCTGTCCAAAAATTCTTGCTAACAGGCAAAATTTGGTGAGTTTAACACCAAATCTGAATTCTTTTAGTGGTGTCGGAAATATTTTTTAAACATCCCGTCCTCCAAGCGGAGAGATATGAAGAACTCTGTTGTGATGGTAGGGGGCGTCGCACTGTGCCGCGGAGGAGAGGCACATTTTTTTATGTCAGCATGTTGTAGCATGACCTTTTTAAAGTATACAACCGATGTTTTTATGTATATTCGAGCACTGAAAGCTCTGCGCTAATGCTAGCTAACTGGCAACTATTGATGATGTCATCAAGCGACAGTGACGTTTGAATTCGAAGACACTATTTTTCCATAAATTTCCGTCTGGAGGACTAAATGTAGGGTTTAGGATAAGGGAAGAATTCGGATTGGGGCTTTGAGAATGTGGTGGTTGTGACATTTCGCTTGAGGGTCCAAAAAAAAAAAAATGCAAAAACAATCTGTTCTTTGAAGTCCAGGAGAATAAAACTATTTGCTTACATCAGTTACAGGAACCCTAGAGTTGCATAAATGAGCAAAATACCACATGGTAATTTGCTGTAGATGGATTTAGACATTGAAAGGGGGTTTTAAAATAGTAAAAACACATGTTGAAGTTTATTTTACCAAATAAATATTGACATTGTTTCCATGCCCTCGTGCAGGGGATGTCTGCAATAGTGCCACTCATTTGTTTCCTCAAAGCAGCACTAGCACTGTTTCTGCACTCATTAAATCAGAAGTTAGATCTTATTACCTGCATGCCACACAACACTCAGCCAAGGGCGGGTTTTTCATCAGCCGCTAATTTATCACCTTTTGCTGTTATTTGAAACATTGCTTGTTTTGCAACAACAAATCAAAACCGAAATGGAAGTGCGGCTAGTTATTTTGAAAAATTACAGTTGTTTAGTGAATGGTGAAAAATGTTAGTTCAGCGTCAGCTGCCAACAGAACATATTTCACTTTCATAATGAGACTTTCTGCCACCGTCAAGTTAACCTGAATTTCCCTGCGTACTCCACACACGCGGAGACCTTAGTGCTCAACTTTGGTCATCGCACTAACAGAGAAGGAGATTTGACAAGCATGGCAGGTTTTCACTTCTCGGCCTGGAAATGAAGGGAAGGAAAGCTGCAACTTCAGAAGCCAATTATTTAACTTTTGTCAGCTTTTTTTTTCTTAGTTTTCTTTTGCTCATGTAAGACAGGGCTGCAATATATATATATATATATATATATATATATATATATATATATATATATATATATATATATATATATATATATACATATACAATATATACATATAAATATATCTTCACCCATCTTTTACATACTACGCCTTGGTCCACATGTTTTTACATATCTTCACATCATTTATTTTTATTGTTTTGTGATGCCTTTTAATCGCCCTTTATAATTAAAGCTTTGAATGAATTCCTTTGTAAAATGGCTGCTTCCTGTGCTCTTGAAATGCCCCAACAGGGAACATTTACTCTGAGATTCTTTGCAGTGTTTGGATAAGACTTGGATGCTGCTAACAAAAGAACTGCATGTCTGTAAGAGTGTGAGAGGGACAGCTTTACAAGCTGTGCCACTTCCCTGCCAAAAATGAGATTCATATCAAGGGGTAATTGGAATTTTCTGGAAAAAAAGTGTCTATAAACTCTCTAAAATTCCTATTAAAAATGTCAAAGAATCTATATTCATGAAGAGTATTTCTTTGGAACACAGTAAAGCTGAACAAGTAAATGTGGATAAGCAAAAAGTGAGCACTTAAACAAGAAAGAACTGAATGCTAAGTATTTCTATTTTATGCAAGGTCGTACAGACAAAGACGACAAATATGAAAGGTCTTTTAGAGCAAAATGTTTATTTCCTTGAGAGACTGGCTTCTGAGGGACAAAGTGATTATGAAGAAAAGCATTTCTTAGCAAATCAGACAAGCAATTGTTGGCTATGTCTGAATTTCCACCCTCTCTAACTTATAAAAAAAACTATCTAGTTTCCTTTTAATTGTTTTTTTTTTCAAACTCCAAATATGACATTAAAGACTTGACTAAATGAAAACCTGATAAATATGAACATTTTACAGACTAAATGTGAATATACAGGTTTCTAAACATAAAAACTGACAATTTTTCACATTTTTTACATGTGAAAAAAATCCTTCAAATGCCATGCAATGTTGTCTATATTCGCCAAACTACACTAGTTAGCATTGATGCACGCAAGTTTTTCTCAAAGCATTCTGGGAAATTCACAGTGCACTGGATTCTTTGGAATTCCGACACAACCATTAAAAAGTTACTGGCATTGTACATGGATATATTTCATTAAGTAGAAAATCCTTAAAACAACACATTCTGTGTGTACTCAGGGCATTTTTTTCCACTCACATGTCCTATTTATCCCACGTAGTTCTAAAAGAGAGCTGTGTTGTTTACGGCTTTATAAAGAGAAATTCTAGCTCGAGGTCCGTGTCTCTGTCAGAGGCCTCCAGTTAAAATGACCCCTCTCTTATTGTTGCGTGTCGGCGTGTTGCTGGCACTGCCGGGGGGGGGGAAGAAGCAGTGAGCAAACGGGAAGAAGAGGCGGTTTTGTATCATCCATCTGTGTCTTGTATCAAAGTAGCAAACTCTCATTTTCTGTGAGAGTGGTTAGGAAAATTCTGGCTGTTCCTCAGGCAAAACTCACACATTAAGAGTATTTACCCTGAACTATTAAAGTTGGAGCGTGAATCATCGCTGGATTGTACTGAACCCAATTGGATACAAAAAGAAAAGGAAATGTGATATTTATATTGGTGTTTTGTTAAAAGTTCAAGTAAGACATTTCTCTTTTATCAGCTCTAGGGAAAAGAATTACTATTTACATTTGTGTGATATAAGCACCTAATGAAATATTTATGAATTGATCCTCATTGCTTTTGATATGCATTGAATTATACATGAATAACATGTTTTAAACAAGATAAATCTACCCTTTGCAAGAATGTTTCAACTGTTTCTTTAATCAGACATATATATACCAACAGTCAAAACTTGAAGCTGTTTTTGATCCATTGACTGTATATGAAAACTGGACTGAGTAACCCCTCCCCCCCATGTTCCAAACAGGAAGTACCTGCTGGTTCCAAGAAGTAAAATTCCATAGAATTCAATTGAGAAATAAACAGCTATTACTCAGCTATTATATTAGTCTGAAAAAAATTCTTGCTCTACTTCTTTTTTTTTTTACATTTTTTTAATTTGATCTTTTTTCATATGTTTTCTGTGGTGTTATTCAAGTTATACACTGACCAATCAGATGTCTCGATAAAAGAGTGGTCTCGGGTCGAAAAATCGAACATTTGATTGACAGATTCTCCCGAGACCACTTTCGAGTGGTAGGGGTGTGGCCTTCGTAAAAGGTCACGCCTGATTGGCCTGACTGCTTGCCATAGACATGCTGACTCAAACCGACGTGGACCAATCCTTGCTTATTGGGGATTTCGCGTTCCGATATTTCCAAAAAAAAATCTACTAAATTGATTTCCTTTTGTTAAAACTGGAAGTGAGTCATTATTTTTATGGGTGTCATCACACTCACTTGGTCCAGTTCTCCTATATAGTCAATGTTTCCAAACAAAAAGCAATGTAAGCTAAAACACTTTTCTAAATGTGTTCTCCCTCTTGAACTATAATTATCTTTGAATGAAATGTTTTTGAATACAGCGGGGTTTTTATTTTAAATTAACAATCTTCATTTGTGTCTTCAATTCTAATCATTTTGTTTTCCAAATCTCATTTCATTTAATTATCACTTCCAACTTTGAATCATTTTTTTTATTTGATAATGTTGGATCAAATCCCAGTAAACACAAAGTTTATAAATTCACAATTCTATAACTCTCAAACATTTAATGGTGGCAGTACTCTAGTTGTGGTCACTGACATAGCCTATTAATACAAGTGGGAGTAGTTACCAAAAGGTTTTGACTAATGACTTTATATGACATTTGGATCGTGAACACATGATAGGGGTATACCACAATTCTTGATCGAGAACCGAACCGTACACTATTACACTCACGTCAAAAGTAAATCATTGCATCCCTAATGTATAAGTGCCAAAATGTTGTGGTGCAAAATTTAAGATTTCTATGATCCGATTTAAAGGTTTTTGTTCATTGTTACTTGATCAATGGCAAATATATAAATATATATTTGCCATAGGCAAATTATATATCAAGCTAAAACAAAACTGTGACACAAAAATTGAGGTTCGAAGTGATCAGTTGGTTGAGTATATCATTGTATCCCTAGACAGCACCTAAAGAAAATAGCTTACTTATGACTCCAATAAACTGAAGTCAATTCGGTGGCCATTTTGTCAGTTTGAACGCCACTATATTGGAGCCAGACGTCACTAAATAGTAGTCCGAGTCTGTCTGAGTCAACGTTTCTATGGCAACTGCGTGTTCAGGAGAATACGAAAACCATTTTGAATTTTCAATGCAAGACCACATACTTTATTGAAGCATGATTGGTCGGTGATAAATTGAATCATTTGCAAGAAAGAAAAAAATATGGAAAAAAAATAGGATTGGTTTTGCGTTCAAATCCCTGGAAATTATAATCTGTAAAAAATATTGGACCAGGATACCCATGTCTAAATCAAGCTAGTGTTGTACCAAAGTTTAAGTCAATGTACAAAGATGTGTGTCATTTTATCATACTCACACATTGAGTCAATGAACTAGAAAAATATATTGTGGGTGTTTGGAGAGGACAGGAAACTGATACTTAAGGTGTACAGACTTTAATAATTTGCATGCACTCATCTGGAATCTGGATTCAAATGTTTTCTCACATTGTTTCACTCCTAAAATTAAGTAGTTGGCATATGCACTTTCGGCATATCCCATCAGGTATTGCCACAGTGAATCAACTTCCACTGATCAGCATATTTGGTTTGCCAGAGAGTTTTATGCCGGATGCCCTTCCTGACACAACCCCGTATTCCATCCAGGTGAGGGACCAGCACAGGAACACCCAGACTGGGCCCCCCTGTAGCTAAATAATTAAGCAGCGTGAAGGGTTTTCCCCAGGGACCCACACTGGCATAAGCTCTTTGCACCCCCCTGGGAAGCAAACCCTGGTGTCCCATGTGACAGTCCTGCACAGACCCACTGAGCTCAACGGAGTTAAAATTAAATACAGTTACGACAATTATTTAAATATGGAAACTGGGGATTTTTGGAGCTAAATGAGATGCAAGAATCCTATTGTTTCAACAAAAAGCCCCAGGTATGGATGTGGACCCCAACTGCATTGACTGCACAGGTCGTAAGAGAGAGTTACAGTCTAACAGCCTCCCTAGCTGCCCCCAGGGTAGATTTTTACCCTCCACATGTAGTGAACATTCCTAGCTTTTGGTCCAGGTGTCTGAGCTGGTGGCTCATCACGATGCTGGTCAGACAGTCCAAGTGGACAGACTTATTTCTTTAGAAATCGACTAATTTTATTTTGATTTCATTTGAATCAACCACTAAAATAAACAAAGCCTCCTGCATGTTACATTTCTAAGCATATTTAGTCGTGTTTTAACACTGTTTTTCTTCTCCATTAATATTATATTCATATTGCCAGTTATGCAAATAGGATGGCAACGTCAATAGTGAGTTTTAGTTACCATTTTTTCGACGAGTTGGCAGGTTTGTGTCGGAAATAACCACAGGCATCTGAACTGTGAAGTGACTTCTTTTTGTTTGTGGTAAACAGTCAGCTCCTACAGTGTAATAAAGATCATTGATGGTGTTTGTTTTCACTGCAATCATTGGTGAAAATCTGCTGCACTTATGAACATTTATTTCATTCTCTGCTGTTTTGGGTTTATGCTTCGCAAAATTAACACATTTCTTTTTCTCACCTTCTCAGCAAGCCGTGTTTTTAGATATTATAGCTTGTTTTTTTTTTGGCTTGTTTTTCTTTTAGTCCTGTCTTTTTGTGCTTGTATCTCCAAATTACCTCATTCAGCTCATCATCAAACTCCGCAAATGCTTGATAATGACGATGGTTCAAATCAAGTGGGTTTTGACAAGTAAACAAGTAAAGCACGCTGAATAGATGTCCCCATGATAAATTCATTGAGATACAGTGCTATTTTCGAATTTAAAGGGGTGATCTTTACACATTGCTTAAAACTACACTTGCCTTATGTGTTATCATCCATTTTTTCTTCCTTAATAACCGTCCTACACTTGTAAATGCTAAGTTTAATTTCAAATATGCTGATAGAAAATTTAAGGTTTATTGTATTCCCCGCACAATAGGGCACACTTAAAGCCTCAATTTGTTTTTTAATGAAACGACAGGCAGAACGCCATATATGTGAATTAATTCTGGCTGTCTTTACTGATGTCAAAGCCATTGTGAGGCGTGCACGATTATTTGTTAAAATGTTGATTTTTCAAGTTGCATACAAGATTGGATGTTATTGCACACACAGTTGTGCTAATGCGCTAACATGACTAACATGTAGCATTGCCAGACTGTTTTTTATGTTACTAAAAAGGTTAGCGTTGTCGCGGTAAAGTTTGTTTAAGCGTTATTAGTCTGTTTTCTTCTGTTACACACTGCAGACAAAATTATGTGTTACAGGTATCGTAAATATCCTTACACAGTTAACAGTAGGATTGTGTTTTTTTTTTGTGTGTGTGTCACTAATAATGTTGGGAGTTAACATAGTCACAATAACCATTGTTTTAGAAGGATCGATCTGTTTGTATGTAGCAAACAAAGTTAGGAGCTACCCGTATTGTGAATACACTAACACCATTAATGCTTCTAATGTGGCTAACATGTAGCATGTTAGAAACAAGTTCTAGAATTACTGTGAACCCAGTTAATGAAATCTGACTAATAGACTAACTCTCTCACTCAGTGGGCATACAATAAATGTCCAATTTTTCAAATGTAGACCATATATTGATGGTGCGTCTTATAATCCGGTGCGGATGATACGGTACAGAACATATTCAAATCAGTCCAGAAATAAGATCCAGCATAAAGGATAAACAAATAAAATAAAGAAAGACAACCAACATATAAAAAGGCTATTTTTGTTCTTGAACATATTTTGGTTTCAAGAGTCTGTAAGCCTGATGAATCCGAACTAACAACTTGTTGTTTGATGTCTGATAAAGATGTCCTTAAAACTTCAGATTGACTGACGGGTGGCACTAATAGAGTTACAGTCTGCTTTCTTTTTGATCGGCCTGTCTCACAACTTGTCACTTTAATTTTTACTCACTCCCTTGTGACCTGTCAGCTTTTTACTGTTGTAACAAATGCATTCTGTGCTGTAAGAAAAGGCAACTTCACGGCAAGATTACTTTTGTAAATTTCCCATGAAACACAAAATTTGGTTATGGGATAATTTTTTAAAATATAGATTAACAAGGGAAATATGTGGCATCTAATATAAAACAATAGTAGCTGTCAAGTAGTCAGAAAAAATCTGTTTGTTCCTGCAAAGCTCTAAATATGAAGGGGAAAATGTTCATGTATTTAACCCTGTTAACGATTCATGCATTTAATATATTAATTACTGAGACCCCTGTCTTATTTGCATGATCAACACTATTTATAAAAACCCATTGTATAGACTGTAACTGTCCATTTTGTCTTCCGTGTAGTTCACTTTTATTCCACTAGGGGCATTAGATGGGCTTTTCCTAGTCATTTCAAAATGGCTGCCTCCATTAAATCTCAAAAATATATTTAGCTGGAAAAGTTTTGGATTTTTTTTTTAAATTGGTGAAAATATTTCATTTATTGCTAGTAATTTATAATGTAATTGCTGTATTGGTACTTGTTTTTAATCATACACCTTGTGAAAAATGTTTTGCTCAAATTTGCAAACAATGGGTAAATAGGGTTTTTTGTTTGTTTTCCTGGGTACTTGTTCATATTTTTACTCCTTACACTAATATTTGGTGCCTTTGCATCGCATGAAATTGTGCAAATTGGATTTGGGATAAACAAAAAAAATGCCTAATGGACATGCAACATTTTCCCAAAAAATTAGCATTCATCGGAAAAACATTCTTCCAGTTGGTTTTTGAGGAATGTCGAAACTGACATATTTTGTTAAAAACTCAAATGGAAACAATGAAAAAAATAAAAAATTATTATGTACCCTGGCCCCTCAGTGAGCGCCACAAGAGGTCCTACAGCGCACACAACTCATCAAAAGTTGAGCGTGTCTGTAATCTGTCTATAAAATCACCAACCACGATTTCCCCAAAATCGCTTCATCCATAGCCGCTACACAGCCTGCCGCTACATGTCCTGAATAAGACATCAATTTCTCCTTTGGTAGATGATGATGAGTGCTAGTGCCATGTCAGAAATTTTAATGTATCTCCTGTAAATCAAAGTATTACTCACATCCTACATCGCCATGTTTTTGAATGACTCATTGTGTGAGTAGGTTTGTGTTTATTCACATAATTATGATTTAATAGAAACAGTGTCATTTCAAAATTGTGTTTTTTTTTACATTTCTGGAATTTCAATAAAATTTTGCATATGTATGTAATGGAAACACAGTTAGAGTTGTGAGCAAAATTGACCAATTCGCTCAACGTATCTTAATAAATACTTTTTATATATCATAAAAAAATGATAGTAAAAAAAATAATTTTTTGTGGATTTTATCAAAGGGTTTAAAGACATTTGTATTCTAAAAGATTTGACTTCTCTGTCAGTTTTTTTTTTTTTTACATAGTGGGCTTCACAGGGTTAATTGTAATCACATAAGGAGTGATAAGTCCAGTAAACTGGGTGAGTAAAAAGAATGTTTCATGTCGACTTAATGCTCATCGGCCCTCTGCAGTCCACTCATCTCTGTTTAAAGCTTGCAGTTTGAGAACGGATTAGCATCACTTTTACTGACTCACCAGATGCCGACTGCTGGTATTAGCCTGGTGATTGGCCCCTCGCTTTGATCAGAAATTCTCTTTCCATTGTCAGCATGTTACTGTTTTCAGAATCGCCTTCGCTATGGAAAGCCGCTACCTTAAAGCTACAGATAGAAGCCTGCATGCAGAGAATAGCCAACTCTGACATGAGATGGATCCTGCAATAAGTCAGGCTCTCTTAACTTAACGTCTAGTTTGTAAAGATCTAAAGAGAATCGGTATGTTTCCAAAAGAGATGATTTTTGCTACAATAGTTTCTTTGAACATCCATTTTTAAAGAGGAAAGTGGGTGGTTGAAAAATAAAAGCAGAGAAAGTCAGATGGCTCCACACAGTCGATACGTTTGACAATGTCAGGCTGCTGCATCAGAAGAGCTCAATGTCAAAAGGAAATAGTTGTGATGGGAATAAAAAAGGAACAAAATATCCAATATCTTTCTTTATTGATCTGGATGCCTTAAAAAATGGATTTAAGAGTCGAGCAAGTGCTGTAAGGACGCGATGCAAAAGGAACACTAAATAATAGATTGGTGTTCAATGGGAATGATTAGTCTGAGTTAAATCTAGTTTTCTTTCGTTTGAAATTAGTTTTTAGAATAATAATATGTAATACACAGAATACTTGCAATAGTTCTGCATCTTTATTTTACCAGGAAGTCCCATTGAGATAAGATGTCTTTTTCAAGGTAGACTTGGGCCAAAAGGCACTCAAGCTTTGAACTTACACTCACAGGGCATTTTATTAGGCACACCTGTCCAACTGTCTGTTAATTCAAGTTTCTTATCAGCCACATGGCAACAACTCAATGCATGTAGATATGGTCAAGATGACTTAGGTGACTGGATGGATGTTGGTGCCAGACCAACACATTCTTATCCCCATGTTTGACTAAGGACCCTTCCGCATCACTTTTTGTCGTTTAAGGTGTCCTCAGCCCGTTGTTTTTTGACGTGCTGGCTGTTCATTAAATCAAGGGTCCGCAACCGTTGGGACGTAGTACTGGATGCGGTACCAGATGAGCACTGGTCCTCAGGATGCATTCAGTACTGGTACCCTAACCCAGTACCAGTACCCTAACCTTAACTTGTGCTTGTACTGGTTCACGTCGGCAACTGTGTCCGGTTGGCACTCGGTACCGCGTCTGGTATTGGCTTGGGTACGATGGTGCGTCTGGTCCTGTGTCAGGTTAGGGTACTGGGTTTGGGTATCGGTGAGCTGTACTGGACCGGTTCTGGTTCACGGCCAGGAGGTTGGGGACCCATGATTTAATGGGAACAGCCAGTACGTCAAAGAACGACGACTTTGGTAAACTCAAAATGTGAGGCTACAATTGGCACAGGTTCACTAACATTGAACAATAGAGGAAAAATATCCAGTCTGATGAGTCCCAAAAGCCAAATTCCATAACTGGGGTTTGGTCTGCCGAGGCACTCGCCTTTGACTACCACCCAAACCACATTCCACTGACCCCTTCTGAGCCCTCCTGCAGCTGGTGGGCCGACTGGAGAGCAATCCCATGTTGCTCCTTCGGGCTGGACCCATCCGGGGCCTGTGGGAGTAGGCCAGGTGGTTGCCTATGAGCCCCAAACCTAGGCCTGGCTCCAAAGTGGTGCCCCAGTGACGCCAATCTGGGCAACATCATTGGATCTATGATAGTGCAACTCATGAAGGGGTTCTTAACTGCTCTTTTTCTGGCTCGTCACCCAGGACCTGTCTGCCATGGGAGACTGTTGTGGGTGTCTTCAGAAAGAGTGTTCCTAAAAACCACAGCTCCATCCCCGACCTTTCCCACATCACATCCTTTTAAAGCCACTATGCCCCTCCCAGTGGGCGTTGCAATCAATTAGCATTTGAAAACAAAACAGTTTTACAATACCTTTCATAAACAAGAAATAAACAAAAACATTTCGTCAGACCAACTCAAAACATTATCTGTTGTATACAGAAATTCCATGTTATACCTTAAAAATAAAGCAGAGACAGTGTCGGGTAAGTCACATGACCGGCAGGATTGGACACTAACTTCCTGTAAATGAACAAAGCCAAAGAGCTTCTGATGACGGCGTGATAGGCTATATGTGAATGTATGCATATGGATTAAGTGTCGGCAACCTTGTGGGCACTCAGGGGTACCTGCAGAGGGACAGAGAGAAACGTAGGAACATAAAATGAATGATGTGCGTGTGTGGCTGCAGGTGTGTGTGCGTGCATGTGTGAGTGCAGCTATCAGCTGACTGTGCTACACCAGGGGCAGAAGCACCAGGCAGCACAGCTCCTGAGATCACTCAAGCACTCAAACCCCTCCACCACGATAAGGTGGTGGTTCAAGGAGGGGGCTCTCATTTTACCAGTTGATCTTTGTTCTAGTACTCTCCTATGGTCATGAGTTTTGGGTCATGACCGAAAGAACGAGATCCAGAATACAAGTGGCTAAAATGAGCTTCATCCAGAAGGTGGTTGGGTGCTCCCTTAGAGATAGGGTGAGAAGCTTAGTCACCCGGAGAGAGCTGGGAGGAGAGCCGCTTCTCCTCCACATTGAGAGGAGCCAGTTGAGGTGTCTCGGGCACCTGGTCTTGATGCCTCCTGGATGCCTCTCTGGAGAGGTGTCCCAGGCATGTCCCACTGGGCAGAGGCCCCAGGGATGACCCAGGACACGCTGGAGAGACTACGTCTCTTGGCTGGCCTTGGAACGCCAGGAGCTGAAGGAAAGTGGCCAGGCAGAGGAAAGTCTGGGCATCTTTGATTAGACTGTTGCCCCCGGGACCGGGTCCCTGATGAGCAAAAGATCTGTTGAGTCTCACTATCATTCAGATGGCAGGGATCCATCTTACCCTGTATCAATGGTTCAAGCTGGTTGTGGTGGTATATAAGTATGGGGAGATATTTTCTCGGCACACTTTGCACCCCTTAGTACCAACTGAAAAAGGTTACAAAACCACAGCCTACCTAAGTCCATCCCTTTTTTACTACACTGTACCATCTCTGATGTTACTTTCAGCAGGATAGGGCGCCATGTCATAAAGATTGAATCATCTCGGACTGGTTTCTTGAACATGACATTGAGTTCACTGGACTCTAATGGTCTACACCAGGGGTATTCAAATCCAGGCCTTGAGGGCCGGTGTCCTACATGTTTTCCAGAAATCCTGCCTTATCTGCTGCTAATTTCCAGGATCAGGTATGTTTAGCCAATAAGGAGCTTCAATGGAAGGTTGGTCGGAAAACGTGTAGGACACCGGCCCTCGAGGCCTGGATTTGAATACCCCTGGTCTACACAGTCACCAGATCTCAACCCAATAGAGTACCTTTGGGATGTGGTGGAATGGGACATTGGCATCATGGATGTCAATCCAGGATTCAGGAAAAAGGAGGTCCAACTTACTTGCCAGGCGTACCTAATAAAGTGCCCAGTGAGTGTGTACAACGTTCTTTTAACTTCCTGTTTGGCGTGCCCCTGCCCTCTGCTTGACACACATCATATTTCGTTGCTCTGATTTTCCTCTCGTGACAATTCTCCTTTTTCTGACTGACAGAACTGTTTATTGTTCTCAAGATTCTGAATATTTTTGTCAAGACTCCACCGGTGCGGCATAAAGCAACTTACTTCTTCACTTCCGTGGCAGCTTGACGCTAAGCAAAAAGGATTTTAGAAACAGAGTGCACACTTTGAGTGCCAGTTCTTAATAAAAGATGTTTGTGGCATTTTCAAAGGCGTCAGGTATTTGATTACACAGTGACAGCTTGTAACTGTTCTGACACAGTCACTAACCTTTTATCGAAGGAGTAGACACAAATCATGTTTTTGACCTTTCCCTCGTTTCACACAATCTGACAGACACAGCCTTTTACTGTCAATATTCCATTTGAAATGGATAATTTTTGATTTCTCTGTGTACGTTGAGCCACACGAAAGCCTTCACCAAATTCTCCCAGAGGTATCGGTTCAAAAAGCAACAGTCCACGTCTGTTACAAGCTTCTAGTTTTGCGTCAGCTGCCCTTCTGGATGGATTCTGCAGACTTGACTGTGATCACACATTTGAAAATAAGAAGAAGAAAAAAAGATTCTTGAAATAATACATTGCTCCCAGACAGCATGAAAAGAAAGGAAACAGATACCTGATCCAGTCTATGTCTTGAACTTTATCGTCATCTAGCTATTGCACAAATAGATTGTTTCTTTCAAATATTTTTTCGGGACACAAGCAGCCTGGAGGCGGAGCTGTGGCATTGTGTCTGAGATGAAAGGGGCAAACTCTCGCCTCAAGAGATTCAAACTAGGCCCCTCGGTGGGCTGTTTCACTCTAATTAATTCAGTCCTATGTGTCACTATTTTGGAAAACTTTACATCTACCCTATGCAGATTTGTACAACTTTCTTAACTCTGCAAAGAGTTTTTGTCATTTCCTTCCAAATTCCCACTCCTGCATTTTTGGCTGTCCCATCTACTGCAGGTTTGTTCGTCTTTTACTCTTTCGGCTACATGCATATTCATCACTCCCTGAGTTTTGTCCTTCCACTTTCACACTCAAGTGTGCAGGGCTCTGAAACAATGCGCTTCATCACACGGAGAAGACGAGACGCCTCTGTTTTCATCCTCCGGCTTCTCCAGCCGGCCCTGAAATGAATAGCTTCCCTCAGATATCTCGCACATTCGAGAATCTTTTTTACCACGTTTTCCTCTTTTGCTTCGCTCACAGTCCTATACTGCAGCTTATTTTATACCTAATGATCTCCTGTGGATGCACAGCAAGCCTTATAGG
>NC_050525.1:10002692-10021313 GCF_002922805.2 Oryzias melastigma
GTTGGCCGTGTTCACTGATGTGAAACCAATAAGGAATTGTGTTCTTGTAGATTTGTTGTGTTGTCTGGACGGGAGGTCAAATTCACTGCAGTGCATTTTACGGTTGCTTGCTGGAAGCTGTAAAAACCCAAACTGTGTGTGTCATGGGGCTACGTTAACCTTCTGCAGGTCTACAGGAGGGGCACCAGGGACCCCCGCTGCTGGGAATTGGCTGAACTACACTTTATTTATAACAAACCACAAACCACCTGTTTGTTCACCCTTTGTTTTTACCTATTTCCAGAAACATTGCAACCATTTCAATATTTATACAAATGTCCGCATTCTCTTTATTTCTGTAAGCCCCATTTAAACTCAGAGCAGTTCATCCTTCAAAGAAAATAATTCTGTTATTTAACGATTAATTTTTTCCTTCAACGAATATAAACTAAGGTCACTGAGTTTTCAGTCTTTCTTTATTCTTTTTGTAAAAAAAAATATCCAATTTGACCCGGACACCATGAAAAAGTAATAGATCATGATCTGCCCACACAAAGCCACTGAAATAAAACGTCTGAAGTTCAAATTTATATTTAAATATCTACTTGATTTAATGTTATTTTTTTCAATTTAACAGCCCAGTGTCAAAGTGGAAGACACATCTCAATTCAAAGCGAGAAACCTTGAGATCTTTATTAAAAGAGTCATGTTTGATATGTAGATAGCCGGGTTTAGTGGTATCATACAATATACGAGTCCCATAGACTTCCATTGAGAAATACACAGTTATATATCAGTCATTTTATTTGTCAGAAGAATAATTATTCTTGCTCTGATACTTTCTTCTTAACACACTTTTTTTTATCGCCATTTATTCAAGTTAAAAACTAACCAATCGGATTCCTCAGTAAAAGCATGTGGCTCCCACTGGCCCCGCCTTGAACATTTGATTGACAGATTCCCATGATCCACTTTCAGTGGGAGGGATGTGGACTTCTAACAAGCCGGAACAAGCTCACCCATGATTGGCAACAGTAGTTCCTCTGAAAAACGTGACTCAGACTGACTCGGACTAATCGCTGCCAAGGGTGGCAATTGGTTGCAATATGGCGGTAGACGTATCAGAAAGTGACGGTGAAGGCTCTGGCCGGAGGTAAGGCATTTCCTGTGGAGGACCTCAACGCTTGCTATGTCCAGTTCTTATGAACGGTCTATGGCTATAGCATTACACCGACTTCCAGAGGAAGAAGAAAGAATGAGCAATAAAAATGGCCGTTCTATGGGAAATCTTATTATACGTCAGCATCAAGCTAGCAAACTTTAGCTTTATGTGTTAGATCAATCTCTACTTTTATGGATCGGTTTTTGATCTATTTAGCTTAGATCCCTTCAGATTGATTTTATCAACCAAGCTTTAGTGCTGATGCGATGTGATTTTTGCCCAGTGTTAATAATGTCAAAGTGAAGAAATTCATTGAAGCATGAGTTTACATGTTTTTAACATGGTTAAATTGGGATACATTTGTAACAATTTCACATAAAGACCACAAATTTTCTCATTTTTCTATATATATTAATGAATAGTCAATTTTCATTTATGCAATATGTGCGAAATGTATGTGTGACACAGCCTCTACATCAGGGTCCTCAAACTCAAGTTACCTTGAGGCTACAAAGACAGAATCTAACTGAGGCCAAAAATATGTTTTTACGTCCACTGTCTATATCTTTGGTCCACTGACTATGTCTATTGAACAAGTTTATTGAACATTTGTTCATGTCTATGTACTAAGCAATATATCTTCTGTGTCAATGTAAAACAATGGGAGCTAAGGACTTTTTTGATGACCAGATCCAATAATACAAGCAAATGAAAAGCTATCATCAAAGAAGTGTGGAAATGCAATGGACATTACTTAGTAGACATTGAACTGTCATATTAAGGTGAGGGCCGCAAATGGCCCACGGGCCGCCAGTTTGAGACCCCTGCTATCTGATGTGATTATTTTAATAAAGTGAGATTTTAAGGTGAAAATAATGTTATTTACTTGTGATTGACCTGGACACTATTAAAGTGTTAAACCTACTTCCAAAAAAACTGACAGAAACCAAAAGCTCCGCCTTCATCGATACTTCCATCTGCAGCGAGTGAGGTGCAGGTGGTAATCTAATGCAGAGGTGCAGACGTTAATAGCAGGGCAGCAAGTATCTAATAGTCCTGCAGTGTTGACTTTGGCACAGCAGCAGTACAAACATGTTGCTGCGGAAGAACCTACTTCCACTCTAATGTATTTACTGTCTAATTTGTGTCACAGTGAGAGACCATATATCCTGTTTAGGGAGTGACACCTCTCCTCCTCCACTTTATGGAGCAGTGCAGGCATTTGATGGGACTGGGGCATGCTGCGCTGATGGATGAGCTTGTCAAGGCAGCCCCTCGATGCTCTCCTCCCCACATAATGCACGAGACTGGAGGACCTCAATCATATAGAAAGGCATCGCTTGAAACATAGTTAAAAACTCATCCATAACACCTGAAAATAATCTTCTTAGCGGAACGAGCTTTATGGATGAGGGCTGATTTACAGGCTTTTTTTTTTTAAGTTAGGTGTCAGCTTTTAAATTCAAACTGAATTCGTGTCATTTGAAAAAAAAATGCTAATCTGTGTCGTGACAACTCACTTTATTCAACTGATAAACATGCCTCAGGTTGACAGCTGTTTTTTTATTTTTATTTTTTTATTTTTTTCACATTCCTTCCTGCCGTCACTATAGTCTGCCAGTGTACAATGTTGAACACAGGCCCTTTAATGTCAGAAATTCAGCACAACACTGAGAGTTTGATTCCCCGAGGCAGAAGTTTGGAATCGCTGACAGGTGTTTCAAAGAGTTGAATTTGTGGATGTTCTCAAACAAATTCTTGAAACACTGTGCTTTAATACTTCTCGCGGAGTGACTATTTTTTGCACGTCTATTTTTTGCTCTGTTTTTTTTTTTTCCTTTCTGTGTGAAACTCCAATCAGTGGTAAACCTGTGTGTGTGTGGCTGCATAAGGAACAACAAGTAGCACATCAAATAGAGCACAGCCACCGGTAATTTAAATATTTGAATATACAGTAGGATCCCGCTGTAGTAGCAGCCAGCGTTGATGTACGCGTTAGCTGCATGACTGCATGTCATCCTGGGGAAACAAAGGTAGCGAGCGCACTGTAATAAAACTCTTTATTGCTTCTGCAGATGCAGGGAGCTGCAGAAGACTCATATGAGCTGGTTCAGATTGTGGAATGCAGATGGATGACATCCCCAACCAAGCCTGGAACTCTAGTCAACAAAGCGGGCTCTTTGGGGGGCTCCATAGAAAATTCCCTTGAGCTTTTTGGCATTTTCTATTTTTGGTGGGCAGCATTTGAGCATGCAATGACATTGAACAAATATTAAAGCATTTCTTAAGCCTGTGTCTTTTCATTGTGTGAATGCTTTGTAAGCATTTGCACAAAAAAGATCCTGTTTCTTTTTATTATTATTCCTTATTTATTCTTCCGTACGTTTTTTGATTTGTAAAAACTCAGTCACACTTTCAGCAATTTCTGCAATCTTAGTATCAAAACATTCAGTTTGCTAAATACATTCCTACTTGTACTTTTGGTATTTATACATTTTACAGATTTTACCCAATTTATGCAATTTTTCCCTCGTTGAAAATCAATGGGAATTTTTTTCAAACTGATGCAATTTATGCAAGTAAAAACATTCAACATGTTCAGAACACTCATCCTTTTACTTTTACTTCTGTGATTTTTCAAATGTACCCATTTATTGAAATTTTACACAATTATCAAAACTTTTCTCAATTTTTATTGTTTTTAATTTCAATTTCAATTTTTATTAATTTTTAAGTATTTCCTCAAATGTTTGTGCACTTTCTGCCTTTTATGCAAGTTTGGTGTCAAATCGTTCAGCAAAGGATACCATTGCTATTGTGGTTTTTAAGCCTAATTTTGAGTTTAGCTAATATTTTAGCAACATGCTAACTATTTTGACTTATTTAGCATCTTTTGAGGTTTTTTGGGCTAATTTTGAGTTGAGCTAACATTTTAGCAACATGCTAATGTTTTAAGCTAATTTAAAATTTACTACTGTTTTTTGGGCTAATTCTGAGTTAAGCTAACATTTTAGTAACATGTTAGCTTTGTTGGCTACGGTGGCATCTACTGAGGTATTTTTGGGCTAATTCTGAGTTAAGCTAACATTTTAGTAACGTGTTAGCTTTGTTGGCTAAGGTGGCATCTGCTGAGGTAATTTTGGGCTAATTCTGAGTTAAGCTAACATTTTAGCTACGTTGCGATTTTTTTCAAGAAATTCTTCAAATTCTTTGTGCACTTTCCGCAGTTTATGCAGGCTTTGTATCAAAACGTTCAACACGTTCATGACTTATCGCAGCGTCAGCATCTTTAGCAACCACATTCAGCAAAAAGCATTCAGACTAGCATTATCGCAGCTGATACAATTTTTCTCGTTTGTGTAAAATTTCATTCACAATTTATTTAATGTATACTGTCTAGCCTGAATTATGTTTGACACAGAAAAGCTAAGGATTCTATTTAAAAAACATTGAGCTAATGTAATTTATTATAATTATGCAATTTTTAGCCAAAATTAAAAAAAAAAAAAGTGTCATTATCTAGGATATATTTTCTGCAGTAGGTCATTAAAAATTTACCATTGAGTTGACCTGTTCATGCAAAGAAGCCCCTCCCCCTTTCCCTTGGAGCTCGTGGCCCACCCAGCGTGTTCTTTATATCACAAAAAGTTATTTTTAAAACTGTGTTTTTCTTTTTTTTTCTTTGGCTGTTCCTGATACACGACAATAAAAGACAATACTCAGAAAATAACATTTCAAGGTTACCTTTCCTTATATATGTCCTCCATCATGATAAAGATGCCACAAGAACATTTTGTAAACAGCGAAAACATTTTGATTAGAGTGGGTCTTTAAACGGACAACATTATTTAATCTATTGTGACGACCAACGTATACATCACTTTCCTTTGCGTGTTGTCATGTTACCGTGACAACACGTATCTATTGAGAAAAGCTCTCTCACATCCTCATTTTTTTCTATTATTTCTTTGAGTTTCTTAGGTTGAATTCTATTATCATACCAAATCATAAATCGTTGACATGCATATTTCTTTTACTTGGATTAACGTGGTTAAAGACTGTTTTATTTAAGTCTTTTAGTTGATAGAAATGTCAGACACTTTATTCTCTCTATTAAATAACATCCGCATATAAAGACATTTCGTCTGCACCCACTTGCAGCAGCTTCAAAACAACCCTAACTCTGACTTCACCTTCCTGTTAAGGCCACAGACGTCCAGCTGCAAGAACTCTGTATGTGAGTCCAAAACCGTATATCTGTCTGTGATTTTTAAATGCATCTATAGTGTGTTCAGACTGAATGTAACCATTGTCTGTCCGCTCCTTGCTTGCAAGTAAAACTTTGAAAGATACATTTTTGACTTATGAGTGTTATTGAATCTTTTAGTGTGTCTGGAAAACTGGGTGCAAACTAAGAGCGTTTCTTTACAATCCGTGTTCAGAAAAAGTTTCCTGATTGTATTAAATAGTCTGCTTTATGTGAAAAAACTATCTAAACCAAATAAATAACAAGAATGAAGTACTAAATATTGCTTGAATATTTATTTCTTTTGTAAGTGATTGTGGCGGAATACTTCCTTTTGGAGTGTGCATCATCAGAAATTAACTCACTTCATGGGAGCAACCATCCAATGGTTTAGGCTTCCATGGCATGCATTAATTTCAGATAATGCACACTTCTTCAGGCAGTATCCCTTACGTAACTGTAACTACGGTAATGCTTTTTTGCAACTTGTAAAAACAAAAAGAACTGTCCAGAACAGTAAATTGTGGTAACTTTTACACACAGTCACGTTAGAGTATTCACAGTCATGTTTAAAACATGTAAAAACACAGACTGATACCCCTAAAAGAAATGGAACAGTGACTACGCTTACTCCCAACCTTGATAATAATTCACAAAAAACTGTCTAAGATGGTAACTCATGGCTAACGGTACACATTAGCCACAATAGCATATTCATTGTGAAAAAACTTGTTTGAAACTCATAATAACACAGACTAATAGCTATCATTAAAACAAATGTAACAGTAACTACGCTAACTCCCAGCTTTGTTAAAAACTCAAAAAAAAAAAAAAAAAAAAAAAAATGGTATCTTAAGGCTATCGGTACAGATTAGCCATGTTTGCATATTCACTGTCATAAACCTTGTTTGAAACACATAATAACACAGACTAATAATTATCGCTAAAACAAATGTAACAGTGACTACGCTAACTCCCAGCCTTGTTAGTAACTCGTAAAAAAAAGAACTAAACGGTAACTTGTGGCTAACGGTACACATTAGCCACATTAGCGTATTCACCATCATAAACCTTGTTTGATACACATGAAAACACTGACTGATACTGCTAAAACAAATGTAACAGTGTCGTCTCTAACCCCCCAACCTTGTTTGAAACTCGTAAAAAAAAAAAAAAAATTTGATGCCACTAAAAAGTAAACGTCACTGTGACTATTTCAAGAGGGACAATTTAGCAGAGTAGCTCTTTCACAGCTCAAAATGATGATGGCTCTTTGCTTTGTGGTAACGCACAGCTGCAAACCTAATGTCTGTGTGGTGTTAGACTGGAGTTGTCCTGAACTGTTGTCATTCCACCTCAAAACCTCTTCTGATAGGTGCTTTTACCGTATTAACCTTCATTATGAGCGGTAATTCCAGCCACATTGACGCACCGATCAATCGTGTCTTACATTTCCTTCTCAGTCTTGCAGCACTTCTAGTAGAGTTTTCTGTCAGATGTGGATTTACAAAAATAACCTGGAAAACAGAGACGTTTCCCATTCAGATTTGTTCTGGCTGGAAAACAACAGGTAAAAAATATTAAACCTGTTGGCAGGTTTCCGTGCAAAAAAGCAATGCAGGCCTTCATGTCAGCTAAAACTCTGACAGCTGACAGGTAAATGGTGAAATATTACACGCTTCCGTCAAACTGCTTATGCCAACCTCCCGTCTGAGCTTCCCGTGAATGCGAGCTCTGTTTCCTCAGCATGACAAAACCTTATTTAAGAGAGTGACTGACCAGAATTACATTTGCTTTTTATTTTTGCGGAATCCTAAAAAATACAAGACAAGATTTAGGTAGCATCGTATGGCCCGCAGGCCCTACATGGCACCCTCTTCCCCCTTTTGACCCAACCTCACTTGCAGAACAGCTTTTTAAACAACCCTCACTCTGCCCTTCTGCCCCTTTCACACAGGTCAGAGCTGACAAATCCATAAAAAATCCCACATTTCTTTCAAAATTGTTGATTTTTTTTCTTGGTTTTATTTCCATAAAAACCATTAAATGTTCTGATTGCCGGAGGGTGACGAGCAGGTTTATGTAATTTTTACAAGAATTGGCAAAAGTCAAGTTTGGATTTTCCTTTGTAACAGAGGTTTTTTTTTAACCACGCCCACATTCCTCATGTTGTATGTCATCATTTCGTTCACCTGGTGCCAGGGATTCATGTTTTAAAGTTTCACAGTATTTTGTCGCGCTAGCGCCATTCAAAACATACAACTTCTACATCCAACCTTTTTTCCCAAGTAACTTCCAAATCTTCAAGTTGCTAGGAGGCGATAGATTGATATCCTTAGGAGGAACATAAATTTGTAGCTAGTACTACATATGATTTTTTTTTTCTTTTTTTTTAATTCAACATGGTGGCTTCTTTAAGAGGTCAAATGTTGAATAAAGTTGTGGTTGTAGGCGTATCCTGGGGGCGTGTGTATGTAACTTTATGAAAATCATTGTAATTTCTTTTTTTTCCCATGTTGTACAAAAAATGTGAAGATTACCATTTTTCACTTTATCAAAAATTGGCGCGAAGCCATTTGGGTCCTGTAGCCATCCCATAATAATTTCATAACTTCGTTTGGATATCCCTGACATGTGTGTTTTGGCTAATTTCTTGGTTTTAAACTTTTTTATTCCAGCCTATAAGAGATTTTGGCCCCAATCAGTTTTCAACAGTTTCTCCTGCTCTGATCTCATCATTTTTTTTGTTTACTCTGCCAAAATTTCATTTTCATTGAGTTCTAGGTACATGAGAATTTTGGTAAGTTTTTAAATATGTGGTGGGGGGGGGCAAAGTTTCACTCAGATTCACAGTAAAAGGAAGAAATGCAAAAACAAAATGATTGCAGTCCAAAACTGATGCGGAACATAATCAAACAACAAATGAAAAGTTTAGAAAAAAATACGTGCCATAATTTTTATTCACTGCACCGTTGATAAAGTTGTGACTGTGAATTTGAATCAAACTTGTCATTAGTTATTAAAATTAATCTGAGTAAAAAATCTGTAAGGATACAAGTACAAAACTTAGTGGTAGAAACAGAGCCTCCTCTTTTTATTTGACAGTCCATAGGAAAGATACAAACAATGATTTATGTTTAGAGGCTTCAAAGCAAACGTAATTTTAAAAGTGGAACACAACAAAAAGTAAATCAGTTAAGTTAATTCTTAAACACTAATGCTATTTTTTTCAAAACCCTCTTTCTAAGTTAATCGGAAATTTCCCAATACTGTTGTGTTCACAAGAATCATTTGTTGTATTTTCCGCGCCAGATTCTAGGACCACTAGAATTCTCAAACATGTCATATATAAGGGACATTGAACTATAAGGTGCATTAAGAAAGACAAGAGTCAGAGATAAGTCTGTCAGCCAGACTCTAATAAATGCTTTCACAGTAATTTTAGAACTTGTTTGTAGCACAATACACATTTGCATATTCTTATATGTATCCTTGTTTAAAAGACATAAAAATACAGACTGATATTGGTAAAACAAATGTAACAGTGACTGGGCTAACTCTCAACTTTGTTAGTAACTAAAAAAATCGTTATTTGTGGTAACTCGTGGCTAACTCTACACATTAGCCATGCTAGTGTATTCACAGTAACACCTAACCCTGTTAGCAAAACATAAAAGAGCAATAAAACTAAAAAGGATATGTTACTGTAACTATGCTAAGTCCTGACATTCTTAGTAAACAAAAAAAAAAACAAAAAAAAAAAAAAAACGCTACATGTTAGCAGAGCTAGCATATTCACTATTACACCCAAACTTGTTAGTAAAACATTAAAGAATAGTCTTATACTGCTAAAAAGTAAACTTTACTGGGATTACGCCAACTCCTAACGTTATTTACATATAAGAAACCCCATAGTCAACAACCGCTACATGTTAGCCATGCTACAATATTCACAACACCAGAACTTGTGAGCAAAACATAAAATATAGACTGATACTGCTAAAAAGTAAACATTACTGTGACTATGCTAACTCCTAACATTGCTATTAACTAGGAAACAAACACAGTCAAAAGCCGCTACGTGTTCGTCATGCTAGCACATTCACAATAATACCCAAACTTGTTAGCAAAACATAAAAGACCAATACAACTGAAAGGATATGTTCCTGTAATTATGCTAACTCATGAAGTTCTTGGTAAACCAAAAAGAAAAAAAACAGTCAAAAACCGTTAGGCTAAGTGTTAGCCACACTAGCATATCTACCATTACACCCAAACTTGTTAGCAAAACATAAAAAATAGATTTATACTGCTAAAAATTAAACTAAACAAACACAGTCAAAAAACGCTACGTGTTTGTCATGCTAGCATATTCACAATAATACCCAAACTTGTTAGCAAAACATAAAAATGGACTGATACCGCTAAAAAGTAAAAGTTACTGTGACTATGCTAACTCCTGACACTGTTAGTAACACGAAATAAAAAAATGCTACATGTTAGCGCACTCACAATAACACCCAACCTTGTAAGCAACTCGTCCAACAAAACATTTGTTGTGTACCTCTCAAAATTGCTTTGACATCAGTAAACATAACCAGAATGAATGACTTTATAAGGCACATTGAACTGTAAGGCGCAATGACATTTTTTGAAAAAAAAAAAAATGAAGGCTTCTTATGGTGTGGAAAAAAAACGGTACTTCTCTTTATGGCAGCAAAACTTTGCTTTGAGAAATTAGAATGCAGAATGGAACTATCTGGCTGGCATAAACTGATCTACACAGAAGTCCATCCCCTCTTCTCAAAAGGAGGTCAGATAAATAGTGAAATCTCTGCATTGAGATGCATTAAGAATAGGCCTCATTTGAAACCCCTGAAATATTTAGCTCCACAGACACACCTCTAATACACTGTGAAGAAAACAATCTAACAAAACAAGTGTTTTTCTTAGCAGCAATGACAGCATGAATAAATATATGCGGTAAATAAGGTTAGGAGTCATCCTTGACATACAGATAGGCAGAACGCAGCGAGTGATGTATGCCTTTACATGGCTTTTTGTCTGTTTCTCTCCAGCAGTGTGACCCCTTTTGCAGTTCAGCTGCTAACATAATGCAGCCACTGCTCAAATAGAAGCTTCTTTTTTTCCTTTCTTAAGGAGAGAAAAGACAAAATAACATGGTCCTTTTAGCACTCAACTGATAATTGCTCCATGTATGACATGGTGCTTTTAAGTGCAATTTAATTCACTGACAACAGCAACACTTTGAGTGAAGAGATAAAAATGCAATATGTCTGGATCTGGACTTCAGAACTAATTTCAGTTATCAGCTTGATATATTTATCCAACAATCTAACGAGAAACCAAAAGTGCATATATAGCGATGAAAATATGAGCATTCCTTGTCAAAGATCATTTATTTAGACTCGGTATACTGCAGTATATTTCTTTAGTTTCTTAGTGTATTTCTGCCAAAAATATTTTAAAATGTCATTGTATTTCTTCTAATTATGAGTAAGATTATTGAATAAATGGGAATGAAGGTTTTGTGCTTGACATACATATATCTGGATATGGACACTATGCCTGGATTACAACATTGTCGTGTAATCCAGAGGTATTTAAAAGTATAACTACCAGTAATTTCAAACTAGGGGTAATGATTTGCTCTAACAAAAATTTGATGCGTATCATTTGTGGTTGACAGTTCGATTTATAGTTGTTAAATTATAGTAAAATAAAGCTACGATGTCGTAATCCAAATGGTATTTTCCAATATTGATTTCATTTAGTCCATCTTGTTTTCATAAAAAAATAAAAATAAAAACATTAAAGAGAGAAATAAAAAAAATAAAAAAATCAGACATTTACATGTAATATTCAAGAAGAAACATTGAATGAATTAAATAATTTAAATATTTATCAGGACCAAAAACAAATTAAAAATTAGTTTAAAAAAAATGTTGTTATACGAAATGAATTGCATAGAATAGAATTGAACACAATACAATACAATACAATAGGATACAATAGAAAATATATAGTTTTCCAAAGGAGAAAAAAAATAACTGAATAGAAAAACTGTAATCGAAAAGTCTAGAAACCTCTTCTCTTTAACTTTTCTTCAGAGAAAATATGAGCCGAAGAGAAAATGAAAAATGACTCTTCAAAGTCGTAAACTCTAAAAGGACAACAGCAATGTCCTCCTCGAAACTGCTAAAAACAATTACCTGTTGTTCAGTGGCAAAGAAGCCACTTAAACTGTTGGCTGCATAAAAAGAACAAAACAGCTTGGTGACTGCAAAGAGGGCCCTCACAGCTGAGTTACTCTGAATGCAAGCTAAAACTCAAAGTCAAGCTGCCCATGAAATGAATAGCAACTTGAGGAGTCTCCTCCCAAACAGGCAAGCGTTTAACAGGCCAATAAAAGAGGTCACTCAGTTAGAGATATTGAAAAACAGCAGGAAAAAAAAGCGGCAGAAGTAAATTTCTGTTTCCGTTTGGGATGCAGACAGCATCAGTATCTTCAAGTCTAGACTCAAAAGTCTTCCTTTAGACCTGTTTCCTGGACCCTGACAGCTGCAGTAACTAATTTCTGTAGGGTTCTGGTCTTAGGTTTTGTCATGTTTGGTTTTCCCGTCAGTCTCACCATGTTCAGTTTAAATCATCCACAGCTATATTCATTTATTTAATCAACCTCAGTGTATTTAAGTGTCTGGTTTTCAGTTCCTCATTATCAGGTCACCATTTTTGGTCATCCATGGGGTTTTGGTGGTTCAAGCTCCTGTCACTAACCCTGGTCTCCTGCGTTTGGGTCCTCCACCACCCATTTAATGACAATTTCTGCCTTTTGTATTCTAACAGATGTTGTATGGATTTTGTATTTGTCCATCTACTTCCTTTTATCTCATAGCTGCAGTTACTAATCCATCGTGTTTATCTTACAGCATATGTTCCAGTGTTTGTCCTTGTTTCTCTGTATCATTCCTGTCTTCCATCCAAACCATCACGGCAGATGGTTTTCCTTATGGAGTCTGGTTCTGGGAGAATATAATTCCAAATTGTGTCTTTAGAGGAAGTTTTCCTCTATTATCCCCTTGTGCTTTCTCAGTACAGAGATTCCATCAAGAAATTTTAAGAGTATCTGTTGTCACTAATTAGATAAGATTAGAAATGGTTTATTTCAAGTAATCAAGAAGAAAAAAAAAGTAAATTCATGTGCAATACAGTCAATCATCAGAATTTTACATCTCTAAAGACATGTCAAACATAGGATACTAATAGTTGTCATTATTTTACAATTAATACAATCCAGCCACACTGGTATTTAAGAGAAATGTAATGAAATGAAACTAAATGATTTATAAAGATTATAAATACTAAAGGCCATTTTAAATTTTTTCTTTTATGTAGTGCGTTGACAAAAAGGAGTAAATTAGAGCTGTAAAAATAAACTGAATTGAAATCCAATTGATGGTGGTCAAGGTTATATTTTGTAATATGATTGGTCTGCCTTTGCTAAAGTGTGCTGGGGATTGTTTATATGAATGTATTTGTAGTAGTTACCACATCTTGTTTATTCTATGAATATTGATATACATTCATGTCAGCGTTGGAGTCACAGTTTCTTTTTCTTTTTTTTTTGTCTTATAACAATTGTTTCATTGTTTTTTTTCTGTCTTGTACCAATTGTTCTAGTGTTTTTCACTTTGACAATTGTTCCAGTTTTTTTTGTGTTTTTTTTTTTTTTTTGTCTTACAATTGTTCCAGTGTTTTGTTTTACCACAATCGTTCCTTTTTTTGTTTTTTATTTTTTGGCCTTATGACAACTGTTCCAGTTTTTGTTTTTTATATATTTTCTTGTCTTGTAACAATTGTTTCAGTGTTTTTGTTCCCATTTTTTTCCTTTTTCACTTACAATTGTTCCTGTTTTTTTTTTTTATTTTTTTTTTTTGCCTTGTGATAATTGTTGGTGTTTTCTTTTTTTCATCTCAATTGTTCCAGTGGTTTTTTTTTCCTTACTGATTTTTGGTTTTTACAGTCACCTTTTTAAAAACTGTTCTTGCCCCTGAAGACAACATTGGTTACAAATGAACCCTAAATAAATAAGTTGAAAAATAAAATGGAGACAAAACCCCAATGTAGGTTTCTTGCTTCCTCACTTTGTGTTGACTGTATTAATTCTATATATGTGATCTTAAAACATATTTATGTTAAATTACAGCTCAAAAAGAAAAGGAGGAAATGATCCATTCCACATGCAGGAAGTGTTACGTCGGTGTACACAGTAAAGCTCTGTTCAGTCCTGCTTTCCAAAAGCACATTTCTCTGCTGCTGTTGTTGTATTTTTTCTCCTTTTATTTCACTGCTGCACTGCCTTCTATGAATCCTGGTTGTCACTCAGGGGCAAATTCTCTACACCGTGACATTGGTGTGCTTGAAGTAAGATGTCAAGATTACAAAATGCGGTGCATCTATCTGGAAATCTGACCACATCATTCAGAAAAGTGCACCGCTCAATGAAATGCCAAACCACACTCACCACATGCTGTTTATGGCAAGACAACAGGAGAAAAGCAAAAAAACAATTCAATGTTTCAAATTCATTTCAAAACATCTTGCTACAAAACAACTCTAAAGCAACAATTTAAAGTTGTTGTTGCTATACTTCCATAACCCCAGGAAGAGAATAAATGTCTGGAAAAGGACATTGATATTCAAAGTTTTCCATCTAAAAGTATTTTAAACTGCAAACACTTTAGATCTGTGCTTAATTAAGTACACAGAAAAAAGCAAAATTCCTGTCATTTATTACATGCATTTTTTTTTTGTTTTTATCAAATTAAAATTGTGGGTTGAAGTTTTACTCAACTCAAAAATGTAATTTAATGTAAACTAATATTTTTCAATGTAAAAATGAACAGAGCTTTGGTTACTTGTACACAGAAGCCCCACTGCAATCATCTTTTGATCTATTTTTAAATAGTTCCCATTGGTTTTTAATTATGACAACCATGTTTTTAGCCAAAATCAGAAAATCTGTGTCATTTATGCTACGGTCACAAATACAACTGCCACCGAGTGATGGGGAGGCGTCAGCATAATATTCAAGATTTCATGGCCCCGCCCGATTTATTTATTTATTTATTTCTAATTGTTGGTGTGGTCATGAATGTAGTCATCCAGCTTATATAATAGCTCACTGTTTTAGCCTCGTTTCCACTGAGCAGTCCTCTAGTAGTACGGGATGGACCAGTTAAATCCGGAGAGCATTTCCACTCACTGAGTGGTTTGTTTTACCGGCACATGCGAGGTGTAGATCGTTAGCGTGTCACTGCGTCACTGTCGTGCGGCGACTAGAAAAGCTACAACAATGGAGGTCATGGAGCAGCTCGTCTTTTTCTTGCTTTACTTTTTGTACATCGTGTATAACAGGAAATTAATGTTATTTCATAAGGGAGATTGTGGGCGGCTAAGAATAAGACGGAATCGCTAGCTTAGGGCTACACTGGTACTTTGTAAAGTCGTCATCACTTTCTGCCCATCAACAGGTCGCAACAGTGACTCCGCCCCGTCCCATTTTTCTATGGATCTACAATGGCTGGGGGGCCTCAAGAGGTACGGGTCAGAACTGTTAAATGTGTCTATTTAACAATAGAAATGCTCAAAATGCTGGACCAGAACCGTGCAAACTAAGTTTTATAAACCCCTGGGATACTGGGTGGCTAGTAGCTGCTAGCACTTGATATGGACGGCCGCCATACAGACATTTACACATTACACAGCAATCCGCCTTGTGTCCGCCCAATTTTGTAATGGCGTCATCCTCACCTGTCACTGGACCACCACAGCATGAACTCAAAATGTTCCCGGGTGGCCACTGAGCGATCAGAGCAGCAGAGGTTTATTGGAAATTCACCTCTGAGTTGTTGTAGCATCTGTTGGTACAGAGCAAGCCCGCCCTCCCCTTCCCATCACCCATAACTGAGCTTTCTTTTGAAACACTCTTGCTTTTCTACGAAACCAACATGACCTCTTCAGTTGTTTTGACTAAAGAAATACTCAGAAATTTAATTTTAGGCTTTATATATTTTCTCCTTCCAGAGAACAATGAACAAAAACACAGTTTTAATCATAGTGGCTCTTTAAAGTTGGCATTTATCGTAAAGTCTAATATTTTTATTAGGTTTGTTTGACCAAAAGTGACATCTGGAATGGGCACATCATCCCAGAAATATCGATCTGCTGGTTTTAACACTTTGGCAGGGTCTATATTGATTTTTCAAGGATAGCATACAGATTTAGATGTTTTTACACTTTTTTTTGTCTCTGCACTGCTACCAGTTTCCAGTTCAGCTGAGCCGCTGTGGAAGGTGGAAGGTAAAAGAAAAAAAGAGTAAATTTCAGCAAACTCACAGTACAAATGTGCAAAACAAAAGAAACCCAGATTTCAAAGTCAGCGTTCAGTGAAGACACTAATAGTACAAGCATGTCGCTGCTTCAAATAAACAGATGCAGTATTTTGACATTTACACTGATTAGGTAAACAGCAAATCCCCCAGGAATATTTGTCATGCACTGATTTGTACAAAAAGCATAAAAAAAAGATTTCAAAACCAGTCACACTTCACTGCTGACCCTTAAACAATCCTGACATGCTCTTCATTTTCTTTCCATTTCATTAGCAGCTAAATTTTCCCATCATCCTTGTTCTTCATGCAATCATGTCTTCAATCAGAGCGTAATTCCATGTGCTTCACATCATTTTGCATAACACATTTGTGGAAAGCAAAAATTATTTCAGTTCATTCCTTACACCACTGAGCACAAAATAATGGGATCAGGAAACAACCAGGCCCAACTTGTTAGTAATTCAATGTCTCCATTATGGGATGATGATCTGTTCTATGATTCATGATGGCCGCGCAGGAAAGTCGTGTAATTGGAGAGTATGAAAAGTGATGATTCTCTCAACAGGATTTCAGGCTGTGTTGTCAGAGTGCTTATCACTTTGGTGTCGCTGCTTTCCCTTTTGAGTTGCACATTATACACACATCAAAGTCATGTTGCAGCAGTGCTCTTCAGTAACAAACGCCCCACATTCCTGCACATTCCTGCTGTTTAAATGGAAGGATGTGTCACTGAAGTCGTGTTTTCCCCACAACTTCCTCATCTTTGTATTCCGCCAGGTTTCTAAAGACCCAGAATAATTATGATGTTGCAAAGCCATCATAACAGGAAAGGTGATATCTAAAATTGTAACAATCGGATTGTTGGGGGAGAAGATTAATGTCTAGATTTGAGATTTAAAAATGAAAACTTTGGTTTCCTGTTTTCAATATGTGATGACAAAAAACATTCCTTTAAAACAGAAAATCTATGGAGAGAAAATAAAATCACCTGGATTCGTACATGTGTAATTCTTTATTCGTAATTCATACAATATATTTTGTGCATAAGTACAAAAATTGTTAAATACAATTTACAAATGCACAAAGATTTGAGTGCAATTTAGTTTCAAACTCTTGTAATTTTAAGTTGTGCATGTGTAAATTGTATTTTGTACTTTTTTGAATTTCATCTTTGTGTACTTATGCACCAAATATATTTTATAAGTTGCATATACATAGAATTACACACTTACAAATCAAGATGAGTCTGTTTTTCTCCTTTTTATGTGTAGGATTTGAAAGTGCAAAACTGACTTTAGTCCACCTGCAGTGCGACTCTATTACATTGCATAAAAAAAAAAATCAACTGTCATCTATCAATTTGTAATGTCAAAATTAACTATATCATGCTATTAATTTTTTGTAATCTGTAATTAATTGATCCCTATGATTTTTCAACCTAATAATTGTTGTTAAAAGCCTCATATTGAGCTACTCATTTAAGTTTGTGACATTCTTAAATGTCAAAATTAAGATCCGTTAAAGATCAAATCATAACTAAAAAGGTGGCTTTATAAAGTTTTTCTTTTTTTTTCATTATTATTGTTGAAAACTTCCAACCTTTACTTTGAAAACACAGAGGGGTGTTTTTTTATTTTTTTATTTTTTTTATTCAATCTTGAACAAATCACCAAAAAAAAAACAACATCAGGTCCAGAGTGAATTAATTTACCACGTCGAGTAGGAACACTTTTCTTAGCTGACGAAAAATATTGAACTTCTTATAAATACCATAATTGAAATGTTGATTTAACTTTTTCCACAGTTTAAAACAACAGCAAGGCAGCGGAAAAGACATGAAAGAGATATTATAGTTTTCTTCAACCTTTTGGGTGAATTTCATGATTTTAAGACTTTGATAAAACAGAAATGAAAGAAAATAGAATCTATGAAGGAAGAAATGAAGCGCCGTGGATGAACTGAACTATTCCAATTTTGGACTTATTGTTGTTTATTTATTATTTTTTTTCAACTTTTGCTTCATCATCTGGACAAAAACAAACGCTAAGAGGTAAACTTTCACTCTAAAATTATGCTTTTTTTTAACTACACATTATGATCACCTTTCTCAAATAGCAGCTAGAGCAGAGGGCGGTTTGTGCGCCGCGCACACAGCTAGCGCCAAAGTTGTTACCATAACACACCGTGTTTTAAACAATCAACTTTTGTACAAATCATTTAAATTAAAATTATAACAGTGCTGCAGTTACAACAATTAATATATTATATATATATTTCTGGTATGAGCTGGATAAAATGCTTTTCCAGGTGTGCATAGGTAGCCATCAAGGCAAAAATGAGATTAACACGATTAAAAAAAATAATTTCTGTAATTCATTAATCACAAAATAACGTGATAATTTGACATCCCTAGTCAAAATGTTATGTCTGCGTCTGATCCTTTGCTCACATTAGTCTTGGAAATGTGTGTTCAAGCTTTAACTTTCAATAAAAAGTCTATGTTTGTGTACCACAACACCTCAGCCAGGTTTCTCAAACATATCTTTTAATCTGTATACAATGGAGCAATCACACTAGTGTGAATGCTTTGCGTTTATGTACATGTCTAATTACATATCCATTTGGAATTCATCTAAGGAGTTTTTAATACAAAAACAGTGCTAAGTATCAAATCATAATGTACTATCAGCTGAAAAATGATGGGGAAAATATATACATTTATTATGAAAATATTGGAAAGCACTTGGACACATAAATAAGGTTTGTGTATATTTTATCATAATTCCTTGTGTAATTTTTCTAATAATTAGTCTTCTTTT
>NC_050525.1:10021981-10027842 GCF_002922805.2 Oryzias melastigma
CAGCCAGGTTTCTCAAACATATCTTTTAATCTGTATACAATGGAGCAATCACACTAGTGTGAATGTTTTGCGTTTATGTACATGTCTAATTACATATCCATTTGGAATTCATCTAAGGAGTTTTTTAATACAAAAACAGTGCTAAGTATCAAATCATAATGTACTATCAGCTGAAAAATGATGGGGAAAATATATACATGTATTATGAAAATATTGGAAAGCACTTGGACACATAAATAAGGTTTGTGTACATTTTCTCATAATTCCTTGTGTAATTTTTCTAATAATTAGTCTTCTTTTTATGAGAACACAAACTCATAAACTTATTTTCAAGTTATGACAAATGCTCCTTGTTTGACTGGATTTGCAAACAGTTGCTTTTTTTTTTTTGCATCAAATATTTTCCTAATGATGTGTAAAGGCGCCCTTTATTTTGAGCTATTATGGAATTAAAGTGAACCAATTTGTGCAATAATATAAATGCCTACATTTGTGCTTCGTCCAAATGGCTTGAAAAGGGAATGAAAGACTGGCACTTTAGCCCAGGGTGTTCCGCCTGAACTTACAGGGTTTCAGAAACACATCATTATTCTAAGCAGCACAAGGCAAAGCCAAGATTTGCTCACCTTTCTGGAAGAAGATGACCCTTGGTCTGTTAAAGTAACCCTGTAAGTTCAATATTATATTTCTGTTTATTTCTCCTAAGCTTGGGTTGTCCAGAAACCAATTAGTGTTTAAGCTTCAGAAAGAGGTTTCCTGAAGGACCGGGAAGCTCTTACGACATGCACGCACACATGCATGTCTGAGCACTAGAATCAGCTTCTTGCTAAAGTTTTGTAACTATTCTGTTTATTAATGAAGTTTTTCAGTATTAATTATATTTGTCTTTTTTGCGAACATAATTAAATGACTTTAAATTATATTTATTATGCACACAAATACATAGATTTTTAAAAGAATTGACCTAATTAAATATCAAAATCTAACTATTTATATATATAATTTTTTGCACTATAGAGCGGACTGGTTTATAGTCAACGGTTTATTTTTGAATTTTTGTCATAAGGCATACCGAAAAAACCGCTGTTTTAAGAAAAACTAAAGAGTCAGAGATAAGTCAGTGAGACTGTATTGACTGCATTTACAGTCAATAAAAATTCTGCAATATTTTAGTAAAACATAGCACGTTCGTGGCGTTAGCCACGTTAGCATGTTAGCAAAGCCTGCAACATGTAAAATAGACTAATAGTGCTACAACAAATGTAATAGTGACTACGCTAACTCCCAGCCTCTTTGTTAACACGAGAATAAACCAAAAGTTATGAACAAATCTCCCATCTACTGTCTATCTAGTACCCTAGATTTTAAAAGCAATTCGGACACCATGCTAACATTTTTTTCTTTTCCTAAACCAGCGAATATGTTGTCACGGTTTCACAAAGTCAAAAACTAATCAATGTGAGCATGTCATGGCTACCGTTTATGAATCTACAGTGTTATGATGACGAAAACGTTGGTTTGTTAAATAAAATACATTTATGAACACTTTTAATCACAAAAATTGTTCCAACGCAATGCATTGTGGTCTATATACCCAATCTAAGTGAGCATTGATGCACACTGGTTTTTGCAGGGACTTTTGCAACACTACAAAATGGTGTTTAGTGAGCAGTGAAGTAAGTCGGACATAACCACTGTCCGACACCGCTATATGCTGCGCGGTTTTGTATTCACAATAACACACAACCTTGTTAGAAACACATAAAATAAACAAACTGAAACAAACATTTTTGGGACTCTGCTAACTCCTAACCTTGTTAGTAACACGTAAAAACCACGGTTTGACACTGCTACATGTTAGCCGTGTTAGCATATTAACAATATCTGTAACTCTGTGTGCAACACAACTGCGCTATCTCCTCACTTTGTTAATAATATGTAAAACAAACACAATACGACACAGGTACGTGTTAGCTGCGTTAGCACTTTCATAAAATCTGACTCCTAACCTTGTTAGCATCGATTAAACAAACACAGTTTGGCACTGCTACACGCTAGCTTTGTTAGCTTATTGACGATACATGCTACTCCTAACTTTGTTTGCAACACATTAAAAGCAGACTGATACAGTTAAAACAAACATCCTATGACTACACTATCTCACAACTTTGTTTATAACACTTAAACACAGTTCAACACCACTTCCTGTTAGCTATGCTAGCATGTAAATTTGCAGTAACACTCAACCTTGTTTACAACTAAAAAAAGAGGACATTTTGACAGACCACCATGTACCAAAATAGCTTCAACATCAATAAAAATTAAGACTTTAAAATGTGCTTTACACTGCAAAAAATATGGTTAGATGCAATTATTATTAAATGTTAAAAAATATATATTTTTGCAACAAATGTTTTCAGAAAAAGAAATTACCAATTTGAGGCACTTGTGTCTCATTTATATAAAGTGGCTGCTCGTAGTGCCGCAAGGGCATCATGGAAAGGTCAAGGCATCGTTTTAAACCCAGATTTGGTGTGTGAAAATGTTGCATCAAACACCATCTGTTCTGAACAGTTAAGACACTTAAACGTGCGAAGCATAATTTCTACTTATGTTAAAACTTAGATCAACCAACTATCACAAAATTTGTTTTTTTTTAAGACAGTTTAACTCCCCTGTTTTTTCAGAAACACAAATATATTTGTAACTTATCTTGGAATTAAGGAAGGGTATGTACCGGTATGTCTTTGGCTGTGGAGAATTTCAATTTGCTTCCATCTGTCTTCCTACTTTATCTGTTTTGGGATTACTGGAGCCTATCCCAGCTATTGTCAGGCAAAGGTGGGGTACACCATGGACAGATTGCTAGTTTGTCAGAGGGCCACACAATCACACAAATCTAGGGACAATTTCATCAACTAACCTACAAAGTATGTTTTTGGACTATAGGAGGAAACTGAAGAAAACCAACGCATGCACAGGGAGATCATGCAAACTCCACATGGAAAGGACACAGCTGGGATTTGACCTTCTTGCTAACCTCTACACCCCTGTGTAGCCCTCCAATGATGGTTATGCCTATTTTCAGTAGATGGTAACACAGCTATTAGGAGGTGTACTGGTCTTTTTTTGGTCCCATCACCAGTGGGGTTTCCAATATATCTTTGTGGGAGTGGCCAAGGTAGGTATGAAGGAGAAGGGCTATATATATATATATATATATATATATATATGTAAAAAAAATAAAATAAAAGACAGATGATCATAGTCTGTAACAACAAACCACTCAACCCTTTACCTTTCTTCAAATAATTTATAATAAAATAATGTCTAATATCAAAACGGGATCAAAATAATTATTTGAATGTCTCATGATGCTTAGAAAAACTGTTTGGATTAAATAAAAGCATAATTTATCTTTTTATCCAGTGTGTCACATATGAAACCAGGAGAAAAGAATCACATTCAAGTTTGAAAACATTGTTTTAAAGAAAGCTCTTCGCAGTAAACACCAAACCAAAGAAAAAAAAAAAAAACGCCTAAAGTAGATTTAAAGACCCACTCATGTAAAAACTGTTTTTTTTTTTTACATTTTCCTGTGGCATTTTTCTTATGATGAAGGGCATACTTTTTTTTGTTCAAATCTTGTGAAAAAGGACCAGACAAAAAAAATGACATTGGAAAAAAGCTTGTAGACATGATGCATTACTTGTGGACAACTAGATCCGTGTGCGTCATCATTTTCTCATCAACAACTCAGAGGTCAATTTCTAATGAACTCCTGCCACTCTGCAGAAACTATATCCTAGAAAACGACACATCTTTTTTATTTTGCTTAAAAACAGCATCATTGTGATTGAAAGACCTCTGGGAACGCTCCTTTTACAGTACATCTAAAGATGATTGTAGTGGGACTTCAGGGACAAAGTCTAAAGGCAGCAGCTTGAATAAAACTTTCTTTTTGGCGGCTCTTGCAGTTTCTTTTATGCAAGTGGAGTTCTACAGATTTTTTTTTTTATTCCCCAAAATGTCACTTTTTTGAATTTTTGTCAGTTTGTGATGGAAAAAAAAAAGATTTAAAAGCACTAATATTAAGTTTGCAGTTAACTGCTGCATAGTTCAACACATCTAGAAGATGTTTTTCTAGGAAGTATCTAATCAAATCTTTTTGAATATAGTTCAGAGATCTAACATACACACAATTACAAAAAAAATAAAAACTTGAAAAAGAATTATGAAGGACTATATTATTTTTTCTGATTAAACTTTTATGTTTCTTGGTTCTTTGTCAAGAGTTTTATTGTAGTTTTGCCAATTTTTTTGTCCTCAAGGTGGCCCTTTAGTCACCTGCACAGAAATAAATAAATAAGGCAAAGGGTTCCTGTGTGTTCAATTACTTTCCAGCAGCACCACACCTGAGGGCTTCAGATGAAATATGTGCAGCTTATTTTTGCATCCCAGAAAATAACCACATTATAGTCAATGTTTCTTTAAACTCCATTAAGGTGCAGTCTGTGATCTGGGCAGCAGATGCAGGAGCAGGAGTCATCGGAAAATATCAAGGGTGACATAAGCCTGTGATCAATGACTTACCCAGATGCTTACAGTTCATTCAAGCTTGAATCTGTAAAGCCTGATGTTCCCACCTTTTGAGGCTGTAAAAAAAAGTAACCAGTGTGAGCAGCTTCTCTGCTGCTGCACATTGATTCAACTGCAGCTGAAGTGGCCGATCTTATGAATTGCAAATTGTTTTTTATGATTTCCAAATTTTGTTTTGTTGGTGTTCTACTCAAAAAAATTGCTCTTGCCTTTTGCTGCATGATGGAACTTTTTTTCCCACCTTAACCATTAATAGGTATTCAATAAAATAAGTGCTTGGTCATCAAGCCGCAGTTCCAGCACTTTTACCTCGTGTACTCCTACGACGAAAAATTTGCACCCCAGGTAGTTTGCTAATGCAAAACCAAACGATTACCACTAGGAAATGCGTTTCATTGCACACTTCCTCTAATAGTTCAACACAGAGGTTTTCTACACACACAATTCAGACTGGGAGTTTATCCATCATGCAGTCATTTCCTGCGGTAGCCGAAGAAAGGTCGTACATCATACTGGGTTACTTAAAATTAAGACTCTTCGTGCTTTTATTCACATGGAGTTCATTGGTTATAACCTCATATTTATGGCTGCTTTTGCAGGGTATTTTACTTAAGCTGAAAAGCAGTAAAAGGTGCATTCCAGGTCACAATTATATGATCAATTCATGATTCTGAAAGATGAACTATGCATTTCATTTCACTCTTTTCTAACTGCAGACACTTCAATAGGTTTTGTTAATGTTTTAATTGAAATAGGAATAGAAATTAGTTGCTGAAATAAAGCTTATTTTAGAATAAAAACTGATATCCCAAGCCCTACAACTTAAGTTTGGAATTTCAACGACTGTATTTTCCGCACTATAAGGTACAGTTAAAGCATTACTTTTTTTTTTTTCAAAAAGCAACAATGTGCTTTGAAATACGGAGCACCTTATATATGAATAATTCTGGTGGTGATTACTAAAGTTAAAGCAATTTAGTGAGATACACAGCGCTCCGCCAAAATGAGTGGTCCAGTGTTGTTGTGAAAATGCTAATGTGGCTAACATGTAGCAATGTTAGACGGGAGAGTTTTGTGTCTGTGTTACTAACAAGGTTTGGAGATAGCATTACCACAAGAACGTTTCTTTTAGTGGAATCAGTCTCTTGTTTTACCTTTGTTCTAAATAAGATTGGGATTTACAGACATTGTGAAAATGCTAATGTGGCTAACATGTACCAATGTCAGACCAGAGAGTTTTTTATGTGTTACTAATAAGGCTG
>NC_050525.1:10027932-10041294 GCF_002922805.2 Oryzias melastigma
CATGACTGGGATTCACAGGTATTATGAAAATGCTAATGTCTCTAATGTGTAGCAGTGTCAGACTGTGTTTTCACACGTTACTTACAAGATTAGGAGTTAACATATCAGGCAGTTTTTATGTGTTACAAGTAGGTCGGAAGCTACAGACGCCATGTATACGCTAACATGGCTGACTGATAGGCTAGCGCTAATGAAGTGTCTGCATTAGCGCTAGCCTATCAGTCTGAGTTTTTTTTTTATGATTTTTGAATAAGAATGGGAATTACAGGGATTGTGAAAATGCTAATTTGGCTAACATGTAACAATGTCAAACTGTTTGTGTACACATTACTACCAAGGCTAGGGGTTAGCATAGCCACAGTGACCTTTTTTTTTAGCACTGTCAGGGTTTTTTATGCGTTACAAAGGAGTTTGGGAGTTACAGTTATTGTGAATACAATAACATGGCTAGCGCGTAGCAGTTTAAAACTTTTTTTATGTGTTACAAATAAGGTTGGAAGTAAACGCTGTCACTATAACATTTGTTTTAGCGCTATCGTCGGCTTTTTACGTATTTTGAACAATATTTGGAATTACAGGCATTATATGCTAATGAGACTAACATGTAGCTTTGTCAGACTGTTTTTTTTGTTTTCATATTACTAGGAAGGTTAGCAGTTAGCATGGTTACAGTAGCATTTGTACGGCGCCCCTAAAGGGACATCGGGAAAAAAAATTAAAGTTTAAAAAAAAAAAAAAAAATTACTAACTGGTGGGCACCACTTACTAACTGGTGCGCACCAGATAGTAAGTGGTGCGCACCAGTTACTATCTGGTGGGCACCACTTACTAACTGGTGCGCACAACTTACTAACTGGTGGGCACCACTTACGACATCGGAAGACAGTAAGTGGTGCGAACCACTTACTAACTGGTGCGCACCAGTTAGTAAGTGGTGCCCACTAGATAGTAAGTGGTGCGCACCAGTTAGTAAGTAGTGCCCACCAGTTAGTAAGTGGTGCGCACCAGTTAGTAAGTGGTGCCCACCAGATGGTAACTGGTGCGCACCACTTACTATCTGGTGCGCACCAGTTAGTAAGTGGTGCCCACCACTTACTGTCTTCCGATGTCGTAAGTGGTGCGCACCAGTTAGTAAGTGGTGCGCACCAGATACTAAGTGGTGCCCACCAGTTAGTATTTTTTATTTTTTTTTAACTTAATTTTTTTTTTTTTCCGATGTCCCTTTAGGGGCTCCGTACATTTGTCTTAGTGGTATTAGTCTTTTTATTTCATGTTGTAAACACTGTTTCGTGAATATGCTTTGGTCTTACTAACAAGGTTAGGAGTCAGTCACAATAACATTTGTTTTAGGGCTATCAGTCTGTTTCTTTGTAAATTTTAAACAAGGTTTGGAATTTCAGATATTGTGAATATGCTAACATAGTTAACGTGGCTAACGTGTAGCACATTACAAACAAGTTCTAGAGTTATTGTGAACACAGTTGATAAAGTCTGACTGATAGACTTGTCTCTAACTCTTGACGTGTTTAATACACCTCATAAATTAGTGCACTCTATATGGGAATAATTTAAAAAAAATCTAAAAAAAATAATCTGGTGCAGAAAATACCTAACACAGCATACAATGAAGAATCAAATGTACATTTGAAGGGATTCACAGTATTTAATTATCATGTGTAATCTTTATTCACTTTCTTGTAATCTTAGTGAAATAAAACAAAGAGTAGTTTGTATTTCTTTATCTACTCTGGTTGTGTGAAGCGGCAGCAGTAGGGAGACGTTGGTATCTTACCAGGAGTCACATAAGTCTCGGTTTGGTTTATAAGAATTGATTTCTAAGAGTTGAGCCAGAAATTGCAGTTTCTCCCACTGAATAACAGCTTAATTTTACACCTCACAGTTATTTGCTTTGTCACAGCCGTCTCAGACAAGGATGTCTGTGTGTGGATTGACGCTTAAGAGGTTTGCTAAGAAGCCATTACCTTGAGTGACCCTTAAGAAATCGTCCTTAATTCTCCAAAGTGAGACCCCGCTGACTTGTTGCAGGGATGACTACTATGGGGACACCAAGACTGCATACAAAAAAGTGTGTTTTCCTTTCTGAGACATTTTAAGACACAGTGTCCACTCCACAATCCCCACTCTGTTTGTGACGGGCATTTAAAGATGCACAACGATGCATACATGATTAAAGGAAACTTAGTTAAATAGTATATGTTCTCTTAAAAATATGTAAAACAAGTTCCAATCTCACTTTAAGTACTGTCACATAAACAGAATAAACATGTTCTTTATCATGTTATAGACCAAGACTTTCAAACACTTTGACCAGTGATGCTGTCCAAATATTACAACATCTGTTCCTGTATGTTACATCAGATTCGTTAATTGGAAAGACTTTGTGGGAAAAAGCTACTGATGCTTTTTCTGAGGCTCATTACAAATTTAAGATATATTTACCCACTGACCCATTTAAAATGTGCTCCACAGTGCAATGCATGAGTTTGAGGGGCCCTTGAGAAGACAGTGAATCGGTGTCCCAAGGTGTTTTATTTTGCTGATGGGACATGCTCTAAATCCAGTCTCTCCCCTGGTACTTGAAATACTTTTGAAATATTTCAAATGCTTATAGCGTAACTTCAGGCAGAAGACAGCAGTTGTCAAAATAGAGGGATCCAAGACTCATCTCAAATAAACAACAACTTTAGGGAACAATGCAGAAATAAGGTCTAAATTGTTCAAAATAAAGCAGAGTACACTCGTTTTTACATATGTTTGAGTTTTAGGAAAATGTTCTTGTATTTCTATTAGAAATGGACCATTGACTGTATAAGAAAACTGGACTGAGTGACCCTCCCCCCTGGTGTTCCAAATAGAAAGTAACTGCTTGCTCCAAAATCCCATAGACTTCTATTGAGAATTGAATACTTTATGATACTTTAAAAAAAAATCTTCTCACTAATCCTGATTTCAGTTATTTAAGTTATAAACTGGTCAATCAGATGCCTTTATTTAAGCATGTGGTGCCCAGCTGAACCTTTTTTCTGAGCCCACTTTCAGTCAAAGTACTGTGGACCTCCAATAAACTCACTCCAAATTGACTAGAGTGGTTACCATAGAAACATTGACTCAGACCAACTTGGACCAATCACTTTTTACTGACACCATCTGGCTCCAAAAAGGCGGTTTCTGTATTGCAAAAAAAAAATAAAAAAATTGGTGACATAACTGATTTTGTTTTCTTGGAGCCAGAAGTTTATGGGTGATGTCCCACTTGGTCCAGTTCCCTATATACAGTCAACGGTGGCACCCATGATGTTATTACAGACTTGAAAATGGAATTATTCATTTCAACTGATAGGAAAATCTATGCTGACAATATATGTGTGCCTTGAACGACCAAAAGCTCTTTTATGCTTCAGTCATCAGCAGAATCATGACATCATTCATGGCCATGAATGTAGACGACAGTCGTCCGGTGACCACCAGGCACGCAGAATGGCCCACTTTTCATATATACTTTCAGGCTACCAGTAAGACTTGATATGGACGGTCATCGACCACAAACTTTTACCACAGTCACAGTTGCTGTCAGCTGCTGTGTAGCAGCCCAGCTGGTGCTCCTGATTTTGTTATGGCGTTATCCTCGCCCTGGACTGTCACCACGTTACCTCAAAATGTGCCCGGGCGGCCACTGACCGATGTCAACTTTTAGAGAAAAATCATCCATTCTGACTTTTTCTTAAAAATGTGACTGCCGCCTCCCAATGATAAATGTCGCCGCATTGATGAATTTAATTATAAAATAGGATTTACGTTGCTGCATAGTGGTATTTTGGGATTTGTGACTGTAGTCAACAAAATTCAAGGGACCTGGTTGCAGACAAAATGGCGGCTGAAAATCATTAGCCGGAAACGGAAATTTCAGAAAGATTTCAGAGTTGTTTTCACTTTTATTTAAACTTTTGTCAGTGTTCAGGATTAGCTTAAAATGGGTGAAAGAGGGTAAACGCTTTATTTATTCAAAAAGAGGATACTAAAAAAGTGTTTAGATTTGTAAAACTGTTAAGACTTTTACTTTGGAGCTTTAGCTCCAGACCAGTGTTTATGTTTGACTGCAGTTAGCTTCAACCCTTTACGCAATCAACGTGAATCTGTTTATTCTGTCGCAGAGAAATGCAACTTTGGACTGATATAAAATTACTTTATATAAGTAATGTGTCACATTTCAATGACAAGCCGAGTTATAGTGTTGTTAACCAGTGCTAAACCGCTTCTCTGTGCAGATCAGCTAATTCACGTTGATCATGTGAGGAGTTAAAGTATGTCAAAGAGATTTGAAGGTTTTGGCAGAAACATAGCAGGTGTTCAAAGCTCAAAGCACAAAAACAAACATACTTGCGAAATGTGCGTCGGGGAGGGGGGAGGTATGATGTTCTGGTCTTAAACTTCCCTCTAGCTAATGATTTTCAGCCTCCATCTTTTCTGACACCAGGTCCCCATCTCCAAATTGGCCCCGCCCACCTTCACAATGACTATTGGTCCACTTTTTGCCCATTGATGAAACATGATCCTAATAACAAACACATTTTAACAAGAAAAAAAAACTCCACAAAAAAAAATGTAACCTTGCTGAACTAATAAAGTGCAAAAATAGTATTTTTCTGATGAAAAATTCTAAATCTTTTAAGAAATAGGGGTGACTTGAGAAAATGTGTGTAGTTAAATTACACGTATTCTTATGGAATGTTTTAAGAAATACAAATTAAAAATATATTACTAACATTTTTTTCCTAAAATGAAAATATCCATAACAAAGGAATACATTGCAATGTATTGAAGATTATTAATGTTAAAATATTTTTCCCTATTTATTTTTCATATACATTTTTTTAAGCTGGAATGCAGTTTATTTGTTTGGCCTTTCTAGACAACAGCCTCAATTTAGCTTATCGTGCTGATAAATGTCTTATTAACACTCTATAAACACATGAAAAATGTTTAAGGAACTTTATTATAAAGTGTTACCGTTTAGTTTTATTGGAAGACTGAAAAAACTGAACTCTTTTTTTTTTTTTTTTGGTAATTTCTTTCCAAAAATGTGATGGTTGTTACCAGAATTTCAGTTGTAACATTAAAATTTTATCAACAGAATCTGGTCATTTAATACTAAAATGGTAACTATTCATTCCATCTTTGTGATTGCTGATTAATACACACGGCATCACTGTACGGTTCAGCTGGTTTCTTTCACACCAAGCCTGGAAGCCCAAAGGATTAATCTTCAAAGTCACTTCATTTTTATCTGATCTGTATTCCAATTATTTTCCACAGTTTCAATCATATATATCATATTCATTTCTATTTGTGCCAGTGTTTTTGATCAGATTTTTTTTTTGTAGTTTGAATCCTTTCTTGTTTAGTTTTTACTGATTTTTTTTTATTACTATTAAAAATAGTAAAAAAAAATAAAAAATACTCACATGTGTGCTAATAAAGCTTAATATTTTTATTTCATCTCCATATCATGTCATATTTCTCCTAAACCAAACCAACTATCGTGGTTTTGATCTCTACCGTCAGCTTTTTTTTTTTTTTTTCTCCTCCCTCAACTTCGGACTTTTAAACATCTGAACCTATTAAATTGTAAAGATCTAATAAAAAATGCTCACAGCGTGTTTTAGTCACTTAGACCTCATAAAAAATTTCCCAGAGTGCAACGAAGCGATCAAATGAGGCAGGGGGATGGCGTCTTCTTCCATGCCCGGCCACCGCTCTCGCATTCGACAGCCCATCAACAGGCACATTTGCACTGGCTGGAAACACTAATGGTGTGATCAGGCTGAGGGGGAAAGTCGAGGCCTTAGAAAGCGCCGTTCATCTTCACATCACAAACCCTCGGAAGAGTTCAAATTATGTTTATGTAAAAAGAAGAAAAAACAAACCCAGTAACAGATTCGTTCTATCTGTGCTGGCAAATTACATTTTGAAATGTTATTGCGGGATAAGATGTTTAAATGTGTCACCGTATCTTAGATAAGCCGGTTTATTTATTTGCATTTTATTGCACCGATACTTATCTCTAGCCAAAAAAATACATATGAAAACAACAATCTGATGAAAGTCTGACTGCAAATAATCAGTCATTGCTAAATATTGTCCTGCAGCTTCTGACATAAATATGAATGTCTTTAATGTCCTCCAGAGATAGTATAGTAATTGAAACATCCAATTGTGATTCTACAACTTTAAATCTCCAGTATGATCATCCGCTTTTAAAAGTAATTACAGTTATGACGTTTTTAGCCAAAATCCGCCAACCTGGGTCATTTTCTAGGACATAGTTTCTGCAGAGCTACAGGAGTTCATCAGAGTTGAGTTGTGGGTGAAACTGTTTCCGCAGAGTAACGCCGGGTTCATACTAAAATCACCCTAAATCACGGAAATGGCATAACACTAATCATATGAAAGTGTTTCCTCCCCCGTCACTCTGCAGCAATGGAATATTCAGTCCATGGAAAGTAGAAAATGAAGTGTTGCCTGATTGGGCGGTTTATACCTCACCTCCCATCATCCTCAGCTGCCATCATGAAATGCGTAGCCTACTAAATAAAGGCGAGTCCATGAATGGAATTTTAGAAAGTGAGCAATTCACAAATGTGTGCATTCAATAAATGAAATGTAGAAATAATATCATCTAAAATACATTTATTAAATATTTAAATTGAATTTCAATTTTAAATAAAAACTTTCTTGACATTGATTCTGTCTACTAGTGGAACTTTTTTTTACCTAGATTAAAAAAAAAAAAGAATAAGAGGGCCCCCCCTTTTTTTCCCGCCTGGGGCCCCAAAACTGCTAAGTCCGCCCCTGCCTTTATCATCAGAAAAATGCCACAACAACATGTTAAAAACACACACAAAAAACTCACAATTGTCATTGAAGTGGGTCTTTAAATCAAATCCCAGAGACCTAAACTCCCTGTAAAATGTTTTGCTTCATGTAGTTTCCACATCACTTCCTCGATTGCCGAAGTGACAAAACTGCTGTTTTTCTCACAGATCTGCGAGTCTTCCTTTTCTTTTTCCTTGCTGAGGCAAATCTTTTTTCTAATATTTTTCAGGCATCACCGTTTCCACGCAGAAAAAGCAGGTGACTTTTCCCTATTGTTTGAGAAATCACGGTGCACAGCAAAAGCTGTCGACAGCAGTTTCATACAATAACAACGGTAGGGGAAGAGGAGAACTGGAAGTAAGATGCCACACATGGCTTTGTCCATTGTACTCACTTTTCACTCCCCCACAGGTCCTCCGCAGCCGCTGGCATGTGCTACAAAATCCTGGCTGAAGAGGGAAAACTAACAGGAGGAGAGCACTTTGATGAGAATCCAAGCGGAATCACTTCTTGAATATTGTTTTCTAAGCATCTCTCATTGCATGGGAGAGTGACATTGCAGTGAGCATTTTCTGAGCATAAACAAGTCTTAAAAAAAGGTTGCTTTTTAGCTGGTGTAGCAGGGGTCAGCCTTGAAAAACAAGCTTGTGCTCAAAAACATGGAGCTGCTGCAGCGCTATAGAGACTAGAGTTCAGACAGGAACCTGATAAGGGAATTACCTCACAGCTGTCATCCACCTAGGCTAAAATGCCCCTGGGCAAGGCATTAATCAATCTACAGTACTTTATCTGCTCTGGGGCCAGGAAGACGAGGCTGTAGTGTTTCTGCAACAGAGGATCCCAGCTGTGCGAGTGTTTACACAAAGTCTGGAACTTCACCTCAAAGCAATTGTTCTTCACACTGGAGATTTTTCCTTTTTTTTTTGTTCTCAGATCACATTCTACTTATTTCTTTTTATATTATAGTTCATTTTCATGATCCGTTCCAGGTGGTAAATGATTTTCCATACATCTGAGTCAGAAATATGTTTTTTTTTTTGGCAGGTCTCAGAAATTGAGTATAATATCTAATGTCAAAATTCCTCCATCTTGAGCTCAGCAGGAAGTGATCATTTTTAGTTTCCATGCTGGTATGCAATAGAATGCATATTTTTATTTTTTTTATTTTCAATGAAAACGTCTAATGGTTGATATTTGTTCAGCAAAATACTTCATGTGTGGGTGTACAAACAAACAAACAAAAATCAGAACAGGTAATTGTTTGAGAGCTTGTTATACCATCACTGAGCAATAATTGCTGTAATTAGTCAGAATGTACATACATTTCCTTTAGATCTGTTTATGCAAAGAAAAAAATGACAATAGTGCAAACAGATTGTTATGTTGCAAAGATTATTTAGAGTTTCAGATCAGATGTGAGACGAATCTCTTTGGTATTCAAGCAATCAGTGATAAGAGTCTCTGGTGATCCATAGTGTTTGTCTCCCGTAATTAACTGGAGGTGAAGATTATAGGAGATTTTTTCTCAAGTCTGCACAAATCATGGAGAATTCGTAGTCTGGTTTAAGACCAAAACAATCGACATCATTCACAGCTTCAGGTCAATAAACTGAAAGTCAAGTTTGACAACTATTAAATCCAAATTATGAATAAAAAATTATATATATTTTTTTTTTCTTCAAAAGCATGCAAAGAAATTACATTTAGAAATATATACATATATTTCTATATATTTGTGATGAATCGCATCAATCTCAACATTCAGAGAGGAACTGGAGAAAGCTTGGAAGTTAAAATTTTTAAATTTAGAAATAATAGTATTATATCAGCCATGTAGAATTAAGTACCAAAAACAAAATTTTCACGTTAAATAATAAATTAATAGTAAATAAAATAATAAATGAAGGAAAAACACTGACAGATTATCAGCATACAATGCATAAATTCCCAAATATGTTGTAAAATGTACTTTTTTTTTTAACACTGATGTATAATTACACTGAAACTACCATGCAGTAATTGCTGTGGTGGAGGAACACATGGAAGATGGCAATAAGTCCAATCATTTTTGACACAGAAATAAAGTCTTAATAATAATCACCAAAATAACTTATAAGTATCCATTTTTCATCAAACTAAACATTTTTAAAGTCCTAGAAACATTCAAAATAACATGTGTATCAAGTCAAAGAAAAAAAAAAACTAAATATAAAATTCTCTAAATTCTCTTTCTAACAAAGAAATAAGTTTTGATAATTTGTGGAACTTTTTATAAAGAAAAAATAGGTAAAAACAATAAAATCTGAAAGAAATAATGCAAAATTCCAGGAGGAATAATTTCAACTAAGTCACCAAAACTTATCAAACGATAGTTAATAGATTGGACAAACTTCCTAATCAATCATTCAATGGTAAAAAAAAAATCTATTGCATATTAAATGCAGAATTCTCGACATTTAGTACCAGATTTTTGAAAATGATACAGTTCACACTGAGACTTTTCCCTTTCAAATGTCTTCTAAAATAAAAATAAATAATCTCCATTATGATGCTGAACACTGTCACCTTTTTAGATTCCCCCTTCTGACTCAGAGTTTGCCGTTAATAGGGACACGACAGCAGGGTACAAGCGTTGATGTGTATTTTTAAAGCGGCGCCTTCATGATGAAGTGATCTATCTCATCACAAAGGTGCTTTGTCCCGCTAGACTCAGATCAGGTGGTCCAGAAATCAATCTCAGCTTTTCCAGGGTTACTGCAGGAGATGAGAGCAACTGAGTCATGAAGTGATGGACACTATCAAACCTGGATTTGAGTGAATCATTTTCAAAAGGATTTAGTAATAAAAAATAAAAAAAATGAAGCTCACCTTAATACATCTTACCTGCATCTTAATCATGAGTATGGATTTTGTGTTATTGACACGGTGACACCACGTTTTGACCCGAAACCTCCTGAATTACATTTCAGAGTCCGATAGCCTGGAGATGCTCCTTTGCATACATCGTCTCTAAAATAAATTAATTGTCAACTTAAACAAGTCGAACCATATTTCTCTAACCCTTTGTCAGTTTGGTTGTTTTGACTATATTTCTCCTTTTAAGTCATTTTGGGTTGAACATTAGCATGAATTTGAGAGAATATCCCAGTGGATCGGTATTTCTAAAAGTCTCACATCAGTGTCTGGCACCCAGAGCAGTGTGACATTCAGTCTGTGTTCCTCCTCTTTCTGATGCTCGGTTTCAACTTCAGCAGATCTAGGTCACGTCTGCACGCTTGAATGCCTGAAATTCCTGCCATGTCATTTTCTTATTGCATTTTTGTTTTAATGAGCAGTTCTGAACAGGTGGTAAATGACTGCTGTGAAAGGATTCAGGTGAAAAACATTTTTGTATGTATGACTACAGGTGTTTGTTGTTTTTTTCTGGATTAATGTAAGAATAGAAAAAAAATCTTCTAATTAACGGTATAATTACATTATTTTAATACAAATGTTACCAAATCTAATTTACCATTAGTCTATTTCATGATAAAATACTTTCTGAAAACACATGTCTGTCAATGCAATGTAAAGAAAATAAAATACTGAAATGAAGTTAGAATAAGAAAACCGACAGAAATCCAGATGTTGGGGCAAATGAATGATGGCCTTAGTTATTTCAGGTAATCTGCAGCTGTGATTGCATCCTCTACCTGCTGTGAAGAAGAATGGCTTCCATCTATCTCCAATTTGATTTAATGTGTTAAGATTTTAGGAGCAAAAGTACAATATTTTAGGCACTATAAAGCGCAATTAAAACCCCTAGCTTTAATTTTTTTTTTAATGACAGTGCACTTAATATTCCAGACCGCTTTATGGATTAACTCTGCTGCAAACAAGGCTGGATGTTATTGTGACCACAGTTGCGATGTCGATTTTTTTTTTTTTTTTTTTCATACTAGCAAGGTTTGGATTTAGCATTTAGTCACAGAAAAATAAAAAATCTGTTTTTTATGAGCTGCAAACAAGGCTGGCTGTTATAATAAATATGCTAATGCCGCTAACGTATAGTTAGCTGTGATATACTTTTTTTTTTACGTTACTAACTACATTGGGATTTAGCAAAGTTACAGTAACATTTGCTTTAGCTGTCTCAGTCTGTTTTTCATGTCTAGCAAACAGGGTTGACAGTTAAGCTAACGTGGCTAACAAGTAGCATTGTCAGACTGTGTTTCTATTTTACGTGTCATTAAAGTTGCGAATTAATTAATGTGAACATGCTAATGTGGCTAACGAGTAGCAGTGTTTGACTTTGCTCCTTTTTATGTGTTATAAACAGGGTTGGGAGTAAGTGTTGTCACAGTAACATTTGTTTTAGCGGTATCAGTCTGTTTTTCATGTAATGCAATTAAGGTTGGGAGTTACAGGTACTAGAAATATGCTAACGTGGCTAACGTGTTGTGGTGTTGGACTGTGTTTGTTTCTTTATGTGTTACAAACAGGGTTGGGAGTTATAGGTATTTTAAATGTGCATGCTAACAAGTTTGGGAGTTAGCATAGTCACAGTGACGCTGGTTTTAGCAGTATCAGTCTGTTTTTTCATGTATTGTAAGCAAGGTTGGGAGTTACAGGTATTATAAATGCGCTAACGTAGCTAACAAGTAGCAGTGTTTGAATATGTTTCTTTCTTTGTGTGTTGCTAACAAGGTTAGAAGTTAAAATAGTGACAGTAACATTTCTTTTAGCGGCATCCGTGTGTTTTTCAGGTATCGTAAGCAAGGTTGGGCGTTACAGGTATTGTGAATGCGCTAACGTAGCTAACGAGTAGCAGTGCCCGACTGTGTTCCTTTTTTTATGTTGCTAACAAAGTTGGAAGTTGACGTTGTCACAGTAATTTTTGTTTTAGCGGTGTCAATCTGTTTTGTTGTCCCTAACGAGGTGGGGAGTGACAAATCTTGTAAACATGCTAGCGTGCCTAACTCTTGAATGTGGCTAATTCTTGAGTTACTGTCTGAGAGAGCTATCTCTGACTCATTTGAAGCGCTTTATAGTTTGGAGCGCATTATATAAGACGTAGATTCAACGGCGGTATGCCCCATAATCTGCTGCGCCCTGAGGTTAAATATTGTACCTGAGAAAAGAAGTCTCTGATTTTTTTTTCTATCTCAAAGTTTTCAATTTCAGACGTGACTGGCTAAACACTCAAAGCTTGAATGCTAGTGGCCCTGCTTAAAAAGCATTTGGATTTAAATGTACAGAGAAAGTCCTTCCTGATTAGACTTTAGCAGCGTTGAGCACAATTGTAAATTGCACGTGCCACTTTCTGGTTAATCCATTATACATCCATCAGTCACCTCACGCAGGCCACCTCTTGTGTTGGCTGAGCACTGCTCAAGCCGGCGAAAAGGCTTTGACAGTAGAAGCTTGTGCTATTAACAGAATTAACTCCGACCAGAGCAGCAGCTCAGGGAAAACATACCAATTCCATTATCTCAGCTGGACGGAGGCCATTCACTCTCAGCCACTCTGCAGCCAAAGTGCTGCAAGCGTGGAGCCTACCGAACCGATTGTGCAGAGACACAACATGCAGCAACTCCAAAATGCACTTTATCAAGGATGTTTAGCTTAAAATATTCATCCAACTGAATACCAAATGTATGTCTTTAATAAAAAAAGGAACAAAGATTCATTTTAGACTTTTCCCCCTTTTTTTTCTTATGTAAAGTGAATCAGGGTGAGCTCAGCAATATTCGGTAGACTTTTGTTTACATCACCACTTCCAGTTCTTCCTCTGAACACTTTTATTCTCCTCAACTGCACTCACTTCTGAGTAAATATTAAAGTGCCTTAACATGCCGGCATTTTAAAAACAGAACATTGTAAACTAATCATGTGAATTAAGAAAAGCTACTTCAAATTGTAGCATTCAGCTTTATTGTTTTTTGATGATCCAGTAATGAGGAGAACATTACAGATTTAACAAATAATATAGAGATTGTGAATAAGGATAAAAAAAATAATAACAAAAATGCCAAGAAATATCAATGTTTCTGGCCAACACTTTCTTCACAATGAACCAATCTTTAAGGCAATTTTAAAGTATTAAAGTAAATTACCAAATAATTGATTAAAGCTAATGAAAACTCAGGCTGACAGACAAAAAAAGAATAAAAAGGTTAAAACTTGAACAAGCAATTTAAAAAAGAGCAAGTTGACTTTACTTGTCAAGAAAACATAAATATTTGAGCCAAAGCTCCTTCTGTAGTCCTGTTCTCCTCCTTTTTTCTAATAGAAAAAGACTTATTAAAAAAAATCAATTTTTTCTAATAAGCAAAAAAATTAAAGAAAAAAATGACCCATAATCACTGTATTTAATTAAAATGTGAAGCTGGAATTTCATATTTTCTGTGTAAACCAAAGCAACTGAAGTTACTACGTGCTCTTTCTAACAAAATGAAGGTGTAATTAAGGGAAAATTATAACAACAAA
>NC_050525.1:10041454-10064086 GCF_002922805.2 Oryzias melastigma
GTACTTTTTTTTCAAATATTTTTTTTTTAAAAAAAGCAGATATCTTTAGTTTTTTTATTTATTAAACTATTTTAACATAATAATAGTAAATGTTAAGCTTCAAATTTTGTTTTTTATTGGATTATATATTAATGTGATTTTTTTTTTCTGAGAAAATTTTAGGATGCAATAAGATTGTACTTATTTATTGTTTTGTAGACTATTATTACAATAGTTTTTCAGCTTGCAGCTGTTTTTCACTGATGTTCCAGTGTAAACAAAGGTACAACTTCTATAGTTATTGTGTTTGAAAAAAATAGAAGCCCATTTTCCGTAATGAATAAATTCTTAATCCCAATCTGAAAATCGATGCAACGGATTAATCATTCAGTCATAAATAGGCTAATGACAAGAATTTGGTACCTAAGAAAATGTGATCAGTTCGAAATTAAAAGGAGTAAAAATTATAACTTGAAATATGTTTAACCTGGTCCTTTAATATAATTTATTTGATTGCAAATGCAGCATGTATGTATTATTTTGTATAGTTACGGATTACATCAAAACATGATATACATATATATATATACAGTATAAGTCTCCATGCATAGGAAAAATAAACATTTCTTGACATAAACCATTTTTATTTAGATATTATGCTCTTCATGAATGCCATTTTGCTCTTTGTTTAAATTCATTTTTTGGATTATCTGAAATATAAACATTTACATGTTAAAACCATCTGTGTATGAAATGTATTTTGACTCTCATGTATGGAGACTTGTGGGAACACCGGAATCATGACTGCTTTATTAAAAAATACTTTTCCATCTCTAAAATATTTTGCTTCAAAATGCTTATAATATTGAGTGGTTGAAAAAAGTTATTTTAATATAAGTGTTTTAAACCCAGGGGGATGACCAAGGAGAGCACAGAAAAACTGTAACATCAGAAAACTGATTGTGTTCTGGTCAAAAATGACCAATTTTTACACTCAATTCACACCCGAACACAAAATGAGGGTTAAAAAAAAAAAAGAATTTAGATGATTTCTCTTTTTATTTGTGAATGTCTGATAACAAAGAACAGGAGAAAAAATGGGGGTTTGAAAACCTGCAGAAATCCACCAGACCTTATCATGGCTGCCACTTCCTTCCAGGTCATTTCACCCTGTTAAGAAGCTTCCTAGGCAAAACAAAGAGCACTCAAGCGCACGCTGAACCCCCCAGCCTCTCTGCTCACCTCCGTCCACCTCTCTCATTAGTCCTTTAATATACCTCTGCTTTACTCATCATGCTTCCAAACATTGCTTGGGTTTTTTTTAGACCCGTTTATCTGTCGAGATTCTATTTTTTCTACTAAATTATTATTGTTAGTTTTCCTTTAAGGGGCAAAAAAATAAAAAAGAAGCCAACAGCATAGGTTTTAATTGCCTGTCATTGCCTGTGACAATGACGTTCGGATAAATGGCAACATTTTCATATATTGTCAATAAATGATGACTTTTTCAGGAAATCTATGCAAGTGTTCACTGAAAGCCAGCGCAGAGGCATTGTGGTTTACTGAAGGCTGTATTTGCATTCGCTGCTTTTGATGTCTACCATCTGATCAGAGAAGTTCATGTCACGAAACAGCATTCGGGGATGTTTTCAAAACAGGAATCTCTCGGCTGCACGCCTCTGGCTGTGTCGGCTTTATCATTCGTCCCTCAGCAGTTTATGAATACCACTGAAAGGAAATGTCACATTTACAAGACTGGGAGGAACAGATAGTAAAGTTTATGGACTAAGTTTCATACGCAGATGGGTGAAACGCTAATAACTTAAAGGGAAGAGGGAAAAAAATAAATATATCAGCAAATGTGATTGCTTCATCTCAGGTGCACGCCATCCTGCAATCAAATATTTAACACCCAATCAAGCTGCACTGGCAGAGGCGGCGGGCAGGTGGGGATGACTCAGGATTTGCATTAGGATGGCAGCTTGCGACATAAATAGCTTCACATATGGTTTCAAGTTTTGAGGTAATCATCATTGGCTTTATATGAGAACTGAGCCCCTCCCCCCATCACGTTCAAATCAAGAAGGACCCACTTCTGACTTCTACTGAGAAATAAACAGCTATTACTCAGTCATTTTATTTGTCAGAACAACTACTTTTTGTTAACTCATTCGTGCTAATTCTATTCCGTTGTTCTATTTTTGCCTTAACGAATTCAAATCATGAACGGACCAATCGGATGCCTCAATTAAACTATGTGGTGAATGTTCAAACCTTTTGATTGACCGAAAGGGGCGTGGTCTTCTAACAAGCTTGCCTCTGATTGGAGAGAGTGGTTGCCATGGAAATACAGACCAATCACTGCTTAATGATGACAACTGGTTCCAACATAGTGTATCGTGATAAAATGGCGACCGAGTTGACTCAATTTGGTTGGAGCTAGAAGTAAGTATTTTCTATGGGTGACATCACACTCACTCGGTCCAGTTCTCGTATACAGTCGATAAAAATGATGGAGGACTAAGTTCAAAGACTACAGATACGTTTTAATCTGTTTTTATTTTGTTGGGACTTATTTGATTTATTTAGAGTTTAAATTTTAGAAATAACTTTACTTTGAAAAACTGGAATTGTTTTATTCTGAAGGTTCTGGTAGAGTTTGTAGCTTGATGTTGGTAGAGTGAATGGATTTTGAAGTGATGTGTTCATGTCGTGACATAAAGGATATAAAGTGATATTTATTTAATAATTCAAAAGCAAACATGTAATTTTGTGTCTTAGTTTTGTTTTCCACTTGAATATTTCCTCAATTATCAAACTAATTTTTTTTTGGGTAAAAGCAACTTGTTTGAGACTCAATTGTAGTGTCTAATGTTCTGATCCTTAAATATCTTGTATTTTACCGTTTTACTTTTGTGAAAAAATATATTGAGATTATTTTTAAAACCTTATTTTTTTCTTAAATAGTGAAATATTATCTGGTATTGTCCTGAGATATATCAGATACATATCGTATCATGTCGTGTATTACGATACGTATCGTATCACCAGACACACCTCCATTTAGAATACAGTGGATTCATACGTTTTCTATGTAAAATGTTTATATTTATTAGGTTATTGCTTCAAGTAATCGGTGATGTCATATTTGATATTAAAGAAAAACATGAATGAGAATGGTGTCAGAATTACTTTTAAGACCCAAAGACATTAAATAGTCCCGCACTATTTAGTGGTTAAAGAGGGAATTTGGACATAGCATCGGATTTAAATGTTGAGCCTTCCTTTAAAGCAATGCTAAAGCTTATGTCGGACTATTTCCTAAATGAACGATGTTTCGGATTTCTTCCAACTTAAATCCTTCAAACCAGAAAAATGTGTTTGGTGTCGGTTGAGAGGAATTTGGCATTTTTTTGGAACAACCCACGCTCTCGGCTCTGCTGCTCATCCTCCAAAGCATCTTCCTTTCAAATGTGGAATCACTGAAAAAAAAGGAAATAAACAGGCTTTAAAAAATAAGATTAATTACCTCGAAGCACACCAGACACAAAATCCCTTACCTTTTCTGTGCCTTTATATGTAACATTGTGTGTAGAGGTAGGATAAAATATTCATAATGTACTGTATCTTTCTATGTGCAACACAATGCTTTTCACCTGTCTAGAAACTTCATGGTTCAGTGTGGAGCAGAAAAAACATGAAAATCCTTGGTTTTAGGTTTTTGAGCATAGCATAAACAAAAAAAAGATGAGAATGAAATACATTTTTGGGTAATGTCAGTCAAAAAGATGCCTCAGCCATATTTAAGTACAAATTCTGAACCCATTTTAGGTTTTGTACATCAAAAATGTATACATTTTAAATGAATTGATGCATTGTGGTAATACTGGTGTTGTGGGCCGTGATGGCACATATTGTGCCTAACTGTGCGATTCTTATTCAGGTAGCATCGGCTTACCGGACCCAACAAAAGCAGTTGAGCGGCAATCGAGCATTGTACGGCTGCAAGGCACAAACTCCTAATTAGGAAGACGAATGCACATGAGAGTAATGATGCAAAAGCATAAACACCAGATGGAAGTCGGTAAGTCAGAACAGTACAAACCAAACCGATTCTGCATGATTACCTTTTGTCCAACAGTGAACCGTCTCTAAAGTGAAGCAATTTGAACAAAACTACAGGTCAGTTCTAAGGTTGGTTTTAATGAAATTCATGAAAGTCACAAAATTTGGTCTTAAAGTCATTTGAAGACTCACTCTGAGCACCTTTTGACTTATTTTGACCTTGCAGAACCCAAGAAACAATTCATTTAACAATGTTTTAGCTTGTTCATAAACCAAAAAACCTAAAATAATACTTAAAAATAAGGAAAAACTAATAAAACTAACAAAAAAACAGTGAGTTCTCTGGAGTTAAAAACCTTTCACGATTATGCCATTTTGAAAAACTACATAAACTGTCTAGTTTTCTATGATATAATTTCTGTAGAGCGACATTAGTTCATTAGAAATTTGCCTCTGAGGTGTGGGCGGGACCAGAGTAAGTCCACCCCCACTTCCCATCATCCATCTTTTTACAGTTTCTCCTGCTAGCTTACAACCCCTCACCCCCCCCAACCTAACATTAACGGTGCAGGTAGCGTATGTGTTCGGTCTGCCAGATCCGTACAGGGACGTGCAGCTTGATGACATGTAAGACTGCGATTGGTCCGACTGGCCGTCACGTGACACGAGGTCTGAGAAAGTAGGTAAATTATCTCAAAAGGGGACGCAATGTTTTGCAATCAAACACAAAAACCTTGACGATAAAATAATCAGAGTGAGAGGAATCATCATAGGATGGTAAAGTGGGTGCTAGCTAGTAGCATGCTATTTTGGTTAATCATCGTTGTGTATATGTATTTTTTGTTTGATGTTTTAAAAGAAGGTTAATGTTATTTGCACGTTGGGCTGTAACGAGTATCCGGGTGCTTGGATACTCGGGATCTGCTCCCGAAGATTCGAGTACGAATTTCGCGATGTCCAAGATCGCTGATTCATGATCTTTATAAATATAGTAGACTGTAGTAAAATATTAGGGAGAATGTATTTATTGCTCAGAAATGCCGCATAATGTTGGATTTTAACGTTATAAACTAAAACAAAGACGACTGTGCAGCGCTACCATCACCAGAAGTAAACAAATCTTTGTGACGGTGATACTTCCTGTTTTCAAAGTACAACTAGCAAAAGCTTTTTTTCCGTTTAAATAGCGAGAATGAAGTTCCGCTCACTGACTTAAGTTCTGAAAAAAACGAATTAGCCTTAACATCGGAGCTTTAGCTCCAGTGTTAACATCCTTTTGGTTATGGTAACTCTTCAACAGGTAAAGCAATTAACGAAACTCCAGTGGATTCTTCTGAAGCGGAGAATCGCAGCCTTGCGCTGATATGATGCTTTGCTCAGATACAAAACAGCAATTATTTCTATGTTGTTTATATTACTGCTGAAAAAAGTATAAAATGATAAACACCATTTCTTCTATCTAAATCTCTCTACTTTTATTAGTTTTGTTCATTTTGATCTGTCCAAAATAAAGGTATGAATTATAATGATTTAATCCAAATAATTTCAATTTTCATGCAAATACACATAGCAACAAACATTATTTTAAAAAGTAAGAATTGTGATTCAATTGGTCACCTTAGCAACGATCTACAGCCCTGGTATTTATGTGCGACCTGCACAAAAACTGCTAAAACGTCACGTTAATCTCACTTAATATGTGTGGCCAAGATTCACATTGCTGCATTGCTGTATTTTAAGTGCGTTCAAGGCTAAATATTGTGGGACACGCATATTTTTTGAAGTGATTATTCGCACATGATTTTCAAAATAAGTGCAGCCAGTGTTGAGTTTCTATCTTGGCCGCACAGACTGGAGGACGCCCAGCTAGAATATGCAGCTCTCACTTTCTGCCCAGTGACATAAACACTGAAAAGAACAGCTATGAGGAAAGGAGCTTACAAATGCAATTTTAAGCTGAATTTTCTTTATTTTTGTCCTCCATCTTGACAAAAAAAAATGCCAGAAAAACATGTTAAAAACACCAAAAACACCATTTCCATCCGTCTTGAACCTAAAGATGCTGGATCACCTGTGGGGCTTTCTGGACAGAGAGAGATCAACACAGCTCAGAGGATCATAGCTGACCAAACCTGGAGGACATCGGCAGCTGTCTCTACCTCAGCAGAGTTAAACACATAATTAAGGACTGCTCTCATCCCCTGTTTAAGCTGATGCCCTCCAGCCAACGTTCCAGGTCCGACAGAAGAGACATTTCCTTTCCCAGAGTGACCATCTAATCCATATGAGAAACTGTCATCAAAACAAACACCAATGTTTGCTCATTCTGCACATTTCATTGTTTCTTTTAGACATCCACAGGATATAGTGTAGGTTTGTGTAAGATTGTATACTTTTTTTTAACTCAACCTTAAGAATCATGTATTCAAAGTTTGCTATAATGGAAATAAAGGCCACTCCATTCTGATATTGACCAACATTCTGCAACACCACAAACTAAAATAGGGCATATCTCTTAAAAAAAAGATGTTTCAGCCCTTCAGCAGAATCAATGATTTGCAGAATCGATGCCAAACTGCATTAAAGCTCCTGTGGAAGCGGACTAACACCCCACCCCAACAATTTATGGTAGTTTGTCTTGTAATTTCTAACCCATGTCTGCGTTTGTGGTCGCAATTGAAAAAAAAAAAAAAAATAGCAAGACACCTTTAACGGTTCGCTGTTCGTCAAGTGAACGGCATACCTCTGCACCACGGCTATAGAAAGAGGCGGTTTAGTCTTTGTTGTCATGGCGAAGGCCTTCAGCAGCATTTAATAGGCATTATTCATGCACAGTTTCAATGCTTGAATCCATCACAAAAGCAGATGCATATTTTGCTTCTGGCTGTTGTTAAAGTGTGATCAGGTAGAGTTTGGGAGACTTACAGAGCCCGGAGCGAAAGAAAGAAGGAAGAGAGGAACATTTTGTGAGAAATGAGTTTGTGTAATAATAAAGTATAATCACATACAGCGTGCAATCAGCATTTTCGGCTTGTTTTACACAAATTTGCCTCCCAGCTATTAGGGCTAAATGGGTCTGTAAAAGACAAGTGTGCAGCCTCGCACCAATATTTTCAATTTGTGGTAATTTTGCAAAAAAAAATAACTAAAAATACCCACAAGTCTCCACATTTGTGTTGTAGATTGACTGTTTACAGCATTCTGTTGAAGGACGAAAATTACCATTTTGTTTGACACAAAGTTTCTGTTGTTCCTTGAGCAAAAAGAGGAAAAATAAGCATTTTGGAGCATACCGAGGAAGAGTAAAAATCGTTTCCAAGGCACAACAACAGAACAAAAAATTAAGTCTCCGTTTTTATGCAGGCATCAAAGAGAGCAGCAGACATGCGAGCCAGGCAACAAGAAAGAGAGAAAAGCTTTGGATGCACACAGCCGGCTGTTGTGTTGTTTAGCGCACCGCGCGCCTTTGACGTTTCCTCCAACATGCATGGGTAATTCTGCACGCAGAGGATCAGAACACTAAAATAAACGGTCAGAGAGTCATTGTGCAGTTGTCAGGGATGTCATGTAAATCAGGGGTAGATCTCAAGAGTAAAATTTGGCTTTAAAGGGACCAGGAAGAAGGCTATTATCGTCAGAAAAAGAGGTTCCTTCTCAATTTACAATGGTAAAGACCTAAAAAAAGAAAAAAAAAACTTAAATTATATCTAAAAACATAAAAAAATAAAGAAAAAAAATATATAATCTAATACAGGGGTCCCCACAGTTTTTCTTGTGAGGGCCTCATAACTGTTTTCATCTTTGAATTTGGGGCTGTATGGAAGCGTTTGTAACTCAAAATTAAAAATAAGAGTTAATACTGGAAATGCTATTTAATTTACAAAATGTTCCTGCATTACTTGTCTCTTAACTTAAATTAAAAAAGCAAATATCAGAACAGCTTTTTCTTTTTCTTCTTCAACTCAGCCCATTCTGTAACTTCATTAAAATAATAAAGAAAACGGCATTTGATATGTAATTTTCAAAAAAGTTCTTTGGTAAATTTTTACAAAAAAACCAATCAGAAATATCAATTTTGAAAATCAAAATGGATCACCAGAAATGCTTTTTCCATTTTAAAATGTACCTACAATATTTGTCTCTTAAATAAAATGAAAAAGAAATCCTCAGAACAGCTTTTTCATTTTTATCTTCATCACCGCTCATTCTGTGACAGAATTAAAGTGACAAAGCCAATGAACATTGCTTTTTCGTTGTCACATTCTGCTGCGCAATAAGTGTCTCAAAAATCTATAGGAAGTCTGGATTGAGAAGTTCCAAGGGCGCACGACGATGACGTCAGAGCTCCTCTTCCTCCTCCTCCTCTGGCTTGGTTTGTGCTGTTGGGAAAGTACATGCCGTTCTCATTGATTTATATAGAGAAAAGGGGGAAAAGGGAAGGAAGAGGAGGAAAAACGAGCTCAAAGCTTAGATTTATCATTTCTAATTAACTTGCGTTTTTTTAAAACCTTTTTAATTTACTAATTTATTTATTTATTTTACTTTTTCATTTTTGAGAGACAAACGCTTCCATAGGGCCGGGGTTGGTTTTTAGACCAACAGAAAAAGGGCAACAATCACAGCCTTAACTTAAACATTTATAGTTTTCCAGAAAATCACACATAGACAAATTTGAAATATTTCATTTCTGTAATCGTCACAGAAAAAAATAACACTATAACATTTTAAAAATTAGGCCCATAAATTGTCTATCCTCTCCTGACAAAGTTCAGACTGCAAAAAGAGATTTGGATAAAAAGTCATGTTTTACTTGGGTCTCCATCTGTCATATTAAAATAAAATAAAAAATCATGCATCTCTGATGGTGTTTGGGGGCCGGGTCAAATGTGGATGTGGGCCGGCCCGCGGGCCATAGTTTAGAGACTCTTGATCCTGGAGAATGTGATATTTTTTGGATGTACATTTTCTGCCTATCTGTTGGATTCAGAAGCATTTGTAACACTACAGTCACATATCCCTAAATATTCCCACGCTGCGATCTAAATACAAGTTTCTCAGCACATTCTGTGTGGCGGCATTTGTAATCAGGCGGTGGCAGTCGCATGGAAGATTTCTTAATATTGTCATCCCTGACACCAGACTGCCATCCGTACAATCATGGTCACAACAGCAGTTTTCAAAAACCAGTTGGCGGCCTGGAATCTGAAAGATTCTGCCGATGCCTCCCCGTCGCGCGGCGGCAGGTGTATCTGTAACCGCAGCATGAGCTGATCTGTGATTAAAATGTTGTACAGTGGCAGCAAAAAAGAGTAAATTCTAATGAGGCAGTAATATAAGTCACCACTTTGCAATTTTCTTTCTGAATGTTTTCAGCTGAACAGAATTAGAAGGTGGCTGTTCCTGTTAATTGCATAAAAACCTGATTTCCCTTGGGTTGAATTCAAAGAAAAATAAAGAGTATCTTTAAAAACCTTTCCGGTCTGCAACGACAAGTGTTCCATTTCAATTCCACAAAATCAAATAAATACATGTGTGCGTTTTTCTGATGTTTCCTTGTCCTCCTAATGATTCCTCTTTTGCCTATGCACAGCACAAAAGGATGGAAGTTTCCTTTTGTACCTTTTTGTTCTTTTCTTTTTTTTTCTGGGGGAGTAGAATTAAAGTGCAAAGAATGTTCCTTTAATTCTTGCAAGCTGTCAGACTGCAGCAAGTGCGGTTTCAGCTTGTTTGGCTTGATTCATGATTTATTCTTGCAAATGTGATTGCTCCTCCACCTGTGTTGGAGAGCAGGAAGTGAAGGATGTTCTTAACCCTTGTGCTAACCAAGGCATCTTTACATTAAAAGTGGGGTCATCTGGACCCCATGAGACAGCACGCTGAACTTTATTATTCCAATAGTTTTTTATCTTCACTAAGTCCATGGCAGAAATGAAATCCTGTCCACATTTGTCCAACTTTGTCATGGGATTTTTTTTTTCCTGTGTAGTCGGTTTAATCATCATGCTTTAGCTTTAGCTTTAGCCTGGTTGTCTTGGTTATTTGTATCATATTAGACTCGTATTTTTGAGATCCCTATCTCATTAATTAGCATGATCCAAACTTTCCTTGAATTTTTTTTCATTGAACTTGGTCCACGTTTTCTGTCCTGTAATTCATTATCATTCCACTAGGGGTGTCATCTTGACCTCATAAGAGAGCACAAGGGTTAAAGGGTGGTTAAAAAAAAGAAAGGTCTCATCCCTGAAAGCAAATTTTAAGTTTTTATTTTTTTTTCCAGTATCTTATTTTTTTTCCTGTATAGTCATTTTATTCATTAGGCTTTAGCTTGATTATTCAGTCTTCTTAACCCTATAACCAATTGTATCATATTTGAGTGGTATTTCTGAGATCCCTATCTCATTAGCATGATCAAAACATTCCTTAAAAATGTTTTATTTAACTTGGTACGTATTTTATGTCCTGTAGTTCATCATCATTCCACTAGGGGCAGTAGAAGGGCTTTTCCTGCTCATTTCAAAATGGCTGCTTCCATAAAATCTCAAAAACGCTTTTGGCGGGAAAAAGTTTAGCTAAATTTCTAGACTTTAAGGTACAAGTAACTCATCTTTTGCAAATCTATTTTTAATCAACAACTTATTGTTTTGAAATAATGCAAAATATATTGATACTAAACTCTTTTTAATACAGTTACATCTTGTTAAAAAATGTGTAGATCAAATATGAGACAGTGGGTGAAAAAAGCATTTTTTTATCACTCATGTCAATATTTTTGCATCTTAAACTGCTAACATTGATGTCAGCAAAGACAAATTACCCTCATAAGTGCTATTAACGACAATTCTTAAAAATAATTACATTGCAATTTTTTGTGGACTTTGTCAAAGGGTTTTAAAAACAACCCGATTTATAAAATAAATATTTTTTGGTCAGTTTTTTTATGTAGTGGGCTTCACAAGAATCAAACCTTAAATTGAGATAAAAAAAATACATTTCGAATTGCAGATTCTTGTAGTGTGATTATTTTAAAAATTGTAGATACTACATTAATAAACTGTCAACTGTAACTTTTACATTCTGCTCAAGCCTATTGCTGTAAAATGCTCACCAATTTGTACATTTTCCGAAGAAAAAAGACGTTCGACAGGTTGTTAACTTCAATAACAAGCCTGCCTTTTAATGGACAACTCAGGGCTTTCAGACATGAGCTGTAAAGTACCACTCTGCAGGCAATTTAAGTTTAATCAGACTTTGTTTGTCTGTAATTGCAGTTTAGATTAGCAAAACAAGCAAAAATCAACCAAATGTTTTGACTAATTAATGTAGAGATCCTATCCTTGAGAGGCGCATGCTCCTGGAACAGCACAGAAATGGAACTGAAATGTATGGGCTAACTTGAAAACAGAAAAACACTCGACTTCATCGCTCTGACGCTTCTGGCTTTGACTTGAGCTTTAAGGATTAGCGTTTCTTTTACTGGGTTCTGAGAAGAAAAAAAAATGAAGGAAACCTTGTAATCAAGTAAACATCAAATTCAGTGTTGTGACTCTTTTCTGCTGGTTTTCTCAAACATCTGTCAAATTTTCTGTCAAAGAATTGACCTATTTTTTTTTATTACAGTGTTTTGAAAAACCTTTGATGAAACCCACCAAAAATATATATTTTTTGAGAGATAGACACTCACTGGCCATTTTATTAGACACATTTGTTCAACTGTTCGTTTCTAGTCAGCCAATCACGTCAGTAACTGAATGTATTTATGCATGTAGACATGGTCAAGATGCATGCATCAGAAAGGTGACATGAAAATGGTTGTGACCACTTATTACAACCATGTCACAACCAAGATATGCAGAAGAATATCTCTGAATGCACAACATGTCCAACCATGAGGCAGATGGACTACAGAAGGCTACTATTCACACAGACTCGCCAAAATTGGAAAATAGAAAGTTGGAAAAATGTTGATTCTCAATTTCTGCTGCCACATTCGGATGGTAGGGTCAGAATTTTGGCATCAGCAACATGAAAACATGGACCTATCCTGCCTTGTATCAACGGTTCATGCGGGTGGTGGTAGTGTATTGGTTTGGGGCAGGGGTCAGCAACCTTTACCTTTGCCATTTAGGCTTGATTTCTACTGATCAGAACCAATTTATACTTCAGCCTTTAAGCAATTTGGATTTGTTTTCATGACCTTCTGTTTTTTAATAATAAATATGAATTATGTCTATTTTTTGGCCTGAACAAAAGCTAAAATACAAAAAAGAACCTAGGTTCTCTCAAAATGTGATTTTTATTTATTTATTTATATAACCAATTTTGTGAAGCACATGATAATATGTGCTTTTAATTCATGAAAGATACAACTTTTTACCAAAGTCTTCGGGTCTACAGGGATGTAGAAATCTATATAGTTTAACATCTCTGTGCACCTCAGCCATCAGTTTATAAATTAAACTAATGTAAATTTAATAAATGCTTACTTTAAAAAAACTGCCGATTTATTTTTCATCTATTTTTTAAATCTTTTTCCCCCCTTGTCCTCGGCAGTCTTGAACTGCTGGGTTTTGTTATTTTAGTTGACTATCAATAGATGAGCTACTCTCACCGCAAAGTTTTGAAAATTAGCTAAACTTTTTTCCCGCCAAAAGTGTATTTGAGATTTCTTGAAAGTAGCCATTTTGTAATGAGAATGAAAATCCCCTCTACTGCCCCTAGTGGAATGCTGATGAACTACAGGACGTAAAACACGAAGTTAAATATGTACAGTTCAGGAAAGTTTTGATCATGATAATAATAAAGGTGTTTCAGAAATACATGTATCAAATAATAGAAATAATTATACAGGGTTAAAATGAAGTTCCTTTCTGCTGTTTGCAGAACAGAAAATAAATGAATAGATCAAACAGACCAGTGAATAATTTTATTGTTCTTATCTCACCTTCAGTCTAATGTATTACCATTGGCTCTAATTTCTTCCTGGCGGTCATTTCTGTTCTCCCCCTTACACTGCGTCCTTACCAGAGCCCTCCTCACTCCTGCACCGTTGCCTCTGTTCTAATTTTACTGCCGGCTCTATGAAGCGCCATAATCCTGAACACTGAAACCACAAAACCATGATTCACTGTCAGCGTTGTTTTCGCTCAAGATCTTTATATTATATTATCCCAGATTAAACCCCTGTCCATCATGGGCTGTGTGAAACACTGCTCCGGTCAGATATTAATGACTTCCCGCTTACCCGGCATTTGCTGGCCCATGGGTTTCCACAAGCGCGGCTCAATTTCAGCATTTATCTTCTCTGTCACTGTAATCTCTTGGAACTGCTCATTGAGAATGACTATTATCTATTATAGAAAGAAGGCAATAAAAATTTAAATGCCTAAAACAAGCACGGACAAGACAGGAATATTAACGCTTTTAATGCCATGCAGACTGAAGCAATAGTAATAAAGCTAACTAACTATCAAAAAAGATTAGCTACAAAAGACGATCATGACACATCGTCACATGACAAAGCACTTCCTTCCAGACCACACACTTTTGCTGCTTTAGCAGATACCCATCCATACAAATAGTTCGCATTACATGTGTGGCCAGGAAGCACAAGAAATAGAAAATGTCAACCCAGTTGGTTCATTAAAGCAATACCACTAAAACCATATCAGTGTGCAGCTTTAATTGTATAAATGCTTTAACTTATTCACTCTATAGAGATTCTCCTGCTCTTTTACACGTGTTTTTGGTACATAAAACTCAATCACACTTCAGCGAGTTCAGCTATTTTGGTCTCAAAACATTCAGCTTGCTCAGGGTAATACTGCTTGTACTTTTGGTATTCATAAACTTTATAGTTTTTTAATATATTGAGCAAAATATACCTCATAGGAAATCAATGAGAAGTTGCTCAAATCCCCAAAAAACTGTGTAATTTGAAACTTGTGAACTTCTAAATATCCTTTCAGCTAGAGAAAAACTTTAAAATGTTAAGCAGATACATTTTTTAGGGTTTTGGGGAAATTTAGCTTTTAATTTAGCAACATGCTAGCTGTTTTGGCTAATTTAGACATTTTTTCCAGTTATTTAGACTAATTTGGAGTTTAGCTAATATTTTAGCATTATGCTAGCTGTTTTGTCAAAGTTGACTTTTTAAGTTTTTTACACTAATTTGGAATTTAGCGAATATTTTAGCATTGTGCTAATTGTTTTAACAAAATTCTATTTCTTAAGTTCTTTAAGCTAATTTCGAATTTAGCTCATGTTTTAGCATTGTGCTAGCTGTTTTGTCAAAATTGCCTTTTTTACGTTTTTCACACTAGTTTGGAATTTAGCTAATATTTTAGCATTGTGCTAGCTGTTTTGACTAAATTTGATGTTTTAAGTTATTCAGGCTAATTTCAAGTTTAGCTAATATTTTGGCATTGTGCTAGCTGTTTTGTTGAAATTTGACTTTTTTAAGTTCTTTGGCACAGTCTGAGTTCAGTTAATTTTCTTAGCATTATGTTAGCTGTTTTCTGCAAAATCTGACTTTTTTCTAGTTTTTTTTTTTTTTTTTGCTAACTTTGTATTTAGCTATTATTTGGTAAGCTTTCATCTTCAGCGTTTTCAGCTATCAGCTTGAGCTTTTTTAGCTATAATTTTCTGTGTTTTTTAGCTACCAGCTCTGGCATCCTTTGCAGCCACATTCAGTTTACAGCATTCACACTGGGATTATTGCAGGTAATCCCATATATCTAGTTTAATTTTGAATTACTCTTAGTTTATGTAAATTCTCAGGCAAAAATAGTGGACCCTCACCCTCCATTTATCTCTATCCTGCAAAAACAATAAAAAAACAGAAAGCAAGAGGGAGTAGAATAAAATAGATTGTTGAAACAATACCTCAAGCCTTTTAATGTACAGATTGGTGTATCGCAAAATGAAAAATGGGTGTCCTATATTATAACATGCTGTGGTATAAAGGATTGACAATTCCAAGCATGGCATCAGGTTTTCAGTCACTAATTGTCTGCTGCACAACAAAGAGGCCATCTCATCAGGCTCATTACCAGTCTAGTAATTGAATGGGCCTCATAAGCGTTTCAAGCCAAGTCACACAGAGCAGATCAGAATACAATGCAGAAAATCCCGGTGCAAATGGTTGAAAATAAATGTTACAATCATTTCTGTCATTTAATAAAAAATCTAGTATTTTTTTTTTTTTTTTTTTACATGCAGCATTTAAGCTACCACATCCCCACGGATGCATGTGGGCACATTCCTGTTCTCTTAATCTCTGCAAAAAGATTGGAAGCTGCTGTACATAGTGTTTTAGGGTGTATCTTCAGTGTATACAAGCTTTATAAATGAGCCCTTAGAGATCCACCAGCTATGATCTGTGATGTCACATTGATGTACAGCCTGGAGCTGTTCTTCTACTTCAATGGATGTGAAACAGGCTGGGTGGATTTTTTTAACCATTATTTATCCAGTAAAACGTGAATAAGGACACTCGCTGCTTTTACTATACGATTCCCACGGCTGTCTGCTTCAAAATAAAGGCACCACTGCACCGGATTAGTCCAGTTCTGCTCTTCTTTGCTGTAATACGTCATGGGTAAGGTTACTTTAAAGCAAATACTGTCAAGGGAATCTTCAGTGATTTAAACGTTGACTAGCCAAAGAGGAAAGTCTATGACATACATTTAATATATCCTGTGGACATATCTAACCTTATTGTTGGAAGTGAAAAAGTTTGTTTTTGTTGGAAACATTTTGATTGGAGGTGATAAACTGGCTCATAAAGTGTTTTGAGAACTATCTTTAATAAAACAGCTTGAATTCCTTTTTTAATTTAACCAAATATTATTTCTCAGTTGATGTCATACATTGACCTTTATTGACCTTTTTGATGCCAAAGGTCAGGAGAGAATGGCCAAGCTGGTTTGAGATGACACAGTGACAGCAGTGGCCTAAGGTATAAAGGAAACTGATTCTGATAAGTAGGGGGTTTAATAATTAATTTACTTAAATAAGGAATTGATTTTGAATCCAACCAGATAAATCTGTCTGAGGCAAATCAAGCTGATCTGCACCATTATTGTTTTAATAAAATAATTTTACTACACCTAATATTGGAAAATAAATTTGGTTTATTTTACTATTGCGTAAAAATTATCAAGTGCCATCACAAAGTGGAAACATTTAGGATTTTGCAAAGACATGTGACCATACAGTGTGGAATGGTGTTCTAATGTAGTATTATTTTGATGAGGAAAAGCAGCAAAACTTTATGAAACCAAAATATGGATGGAATTGCCTTTTTTTAACTTGTTTGTTAGCACAAATTTTTAATTTACACTTGATTATCTTGCAAGAAATACGAGGAATCTGGAAAACTTGACCTGCACTGTTTAGTACTAGATACTGTATATATCTTTGAGTCAGACTGGTTGGATTTTTTTGGCTAAAGACGTCCTGGATCGATTTTAGTGAATCAGATCATTCAAAAATGAACCAATATATACAACTATGAATTGTATTGTCAACCACAAACTATTATATGAATTGAATCATTGTCAAAGTTCATCATTACACCCCTACTGAACATGTAACACATAAAAACGTAGGATATAAGTGCTATACAAATAAAGTCTTGTGTGCTCTGATATGTCAAATCAATTTTTTAAGAGTATAATCAGAATATAACATACACCAAAAATCATCTAGCTCAACAAAATGATTGTAAGATTAAGAATATTTATTAGTTTCACATTTAGGTTAAACAGAGAATTAATATCTTCAGGGCATTGGACCAGACCAATGTCTCTTAAGAAACAGACATGGAATGGCCCCGAGTGATACAAATTTCTTCTTTTTGTTCTCTCAAGTGTCTAACTATGCCCCTTAGGATGTCCCCATGTGTGGATCAGTTGTCAATGTGTTCAAACCCTGCTGCAAATGCCGGATCTGATTCTAATTGGTTTATCTCAAGTGTAATGTGAGCTGCAGTGGTGTGTCTGCAGCTGGATGCAGAAAAGCCTTAGGGAGGGATCAGAATGTCAATATTTGTTCAGTTTAAAAAATTATACAAAAAATGTATTATTTTGGTCTATTTTGCAACATTCTGATGGCTATTCTCTCTGGGAAAAAGGATAAATTAAAAATATCTGAAACTGGGTATTGAAGATAAGAAAAAAAAAGTTTGTCATTGGGATCCATGTTAATCTAAATTTTGTCCAATAGAGCACCTCCTACATGTAAATTATGACATTTTTCCCATGGTAAGACAGTTTGTTGAAGTTGTTTGTTTAAAATTTAAGGATGTTTTGAGAACAAAGGGATCCAACTTGAAAGCTGCTTTCTGATCCATAACCACGGTAAACTGGTTATTCCTTTTTTATTTTATGAGTCCCTATGAATCCTAGAGATAGTTTTGTGTGGTTAAACCTGGTGGCAATCTGTAAAAACTCCAAACAGCCAGTCTGGTACCAACCAGACAATGTAGCAATCTTCCCCTTCTTACCTATGCTGATAATCAGAATGTCAGCGAGGATTGTTGACCGTGTTTATGCTTGGATGCAAATGACTGATGCTTTGAGTATTTGTGTCATCGAAGACTTGAGGCAGTACCAACAGGACTTAAACTAATTCCTGAAATCCTCTGACATGGAGCTGGATTCAAGAAATTCAGTAAATACTAGATAAATGGCATCACCAGCAATAATGCTACTGTGAGCTAAGCTGAATGTGGCTGCTGAAGATGCTGAAACTGATAGCTAGCTAAGAATACTGAAACTTATAGCTTGCTAAAATATTAACTAAATGCCAAATTACCCCCCTCCCCAACCAAAAAAGAGAAAAAAAATGTTCCCAAAACAGCTAGCATAATGCTAAAAATCCAAATTACCCTAAAAACTAGAAAAAATGTCTAAATTAGCCAAAACAGCTAGCATAATGCTAAAATATTAGCTTAAATCCAAATTGTTCGAAAAAACTGGGCAAAAAAAGCTAATTTTGCCAAAACTTTGAGCATAATGCTGAGATATTGGCTAAACTTCAAATTAGCCATGAAACTGGGGGGAAAAAAATACTAATTTTGCCAAAGCAACTAGCATAATGCTAAAATACTAGCTAAACTCCAAATTAGCCTAAAAAAACGTAAAAACGCCTAATTTTGCAAATATTTTAGAATTTGTCTAAATTAGCCAAAAACAACTAGCATGTTGCTAAATTAAAAGCTAAATAAAACCCAGTAGTTGCTGAACATTTTAACATTTGAATGGTATTTCTAGCTGAAAGTATGCAGAGGTTCACAAGTTTCAAAGAACACAAAGTTTTTAAAGGATTTGAGCAATTTCTCATTCATTTGTTTTTGGGTATATTTTGCTCAATATTCAAAACGCTACAAAGTTTATGAATACCAAACGTCCAAGCATTCATTTCCTTAACGAGCTGAATATTTTGATACCACGATTACTGATATCGTTGAACGTGTAATTGAGTTTCTGCATGCCAAAAAATTGGCATAAAGGAGCAGGAGAATTACAGCATTCACACAATTATGATTGATTTAATGATCTATGAATTTATAAGGTAAAATTGTTCAGGAAAAAAAAAAAGTTAAATATGGTAAATGCCACATAAAGACGCACGTTCTCTTGTAGACTGAAAGGTTAAAGGTTTTTCATCCATGAGGAAAAATGCTTTCTCCATGCATTTATTTATACTCTGCCAGTTATGGCTTTTTCAAGTGTCCCTGCAGGGCTGTCTGCACTTCCAGCACCTCTCGACTCTGATGCACTTCCCCTGGTAGGGCTTGACTGCACTGTTGAGCATGTAAGGCTTGTCTCAAAGCACTCTTCTTTCTGCCTGGGGAACGACACCCTCAGAAAACACCTACATGAAAATGCAATTAAAAGGTTCTTTCTCTGAATAGTACAGCCTGTTTTAAAGGACAGTGGCAGAAAATGCAACATGCAACACGGTCCGGGGATGGACAGAGAATGAGGGGCAGAGGCGGGTACGGGAGAGCCATCTGCATTATCCATCCAAAGCACTCATCTTACATCCATCACGTCAGCACTTAGCTCTAATTTAAATGTTTTTATGTGATGAAATACACTGGCGAGTCCACATGTCCCGTCTATTTATAACTAGACTAAAAGGCATTTCTGCAGATGTATTGAAAGGGACATTTTTTTTTTTGTCATGACCTGGTTAAACTTTTTCATTAACTTTGCCGTATTTTCCATACTATAGGGATCACTGAATTATAAGGCACACCATCAATAAATTGGTTTATTTTTTTAATTTTCTCAAAAAGAGGACCTAACCATGACTGAACCAATGGCAAATTAAGCAAGACAAACGAGTCGGAGATAAGTGTGTCAGTAAGACTTTAACTGTGTTCACAGTAACTCTAGAATTTGTTTGTAGCATGCTACATGTTAGAAGCTTTAGCCACATTAGCATATTCAAAATACCTGTAACTCCCAACATTGTTTGAAACTTGTAAAAACAAACATTGCACTGACTATACTAACTCCCAATGTTGTTAGTTTCACATAAAAAAAAAATCATAAATGAAAAAAAAAAAAAAACAGTCCAATACTGCTATGTGTTAGCCACGTTAGCATATTCACAATATCTCTAACTTAAACCTTGTTTGCAACCTGGAAAGAAAAATGTTGCACTGATTATGCTAACTCCTAACGTTGTTAGTACGAAAAAAAAAACAAAAAAAACAACACAGTCTGGCACTGCTGTATGTTAGCCACATTAGCATATCCACAATACCTGTAACTTCCAACCTTATTTGCAATTTGTAAAAACAAACTTTGCAATGACTATGCTAACTCCCAATGTTGTTAGTAACACATAAAAAATTAAATAAATAAAAACCACAGTACGATACTGCTATATGTTAGCCACGTTAGCATCACAATATCTTTAACTTAAACCTTGTTTGCAACCTGGAAAGAAAAACGCTGCACTGATTATGCTAACTCCTAACATTGTTGGTACCACATGAAAAAAAAAAAACAAAATAAAGCACAGTCTAGCACCAATATATGTTAGCCACGTTAGCATATTCAAAACACCTGCAACCTTGTTTGCAACTGACTATGCTAACTTCCAACCTTGTTGGTGCCACATAAAAAAATGTAAGAAAAAACAAACAAAAAAAAAGAGACACAGCTATATATTAGCCACATTAGCGTATTCACAATAATAACCAATCTTTTTTTCAACAAGTAAAAAAGCAGAGTCATACCACTAAAAAATGTTGCTACGCTAACTCCTAACTTTATTAGCAACACGTAAAAAAACACTCCAACACTGCTATACGCATTAGCTGCAGTAGCCTATTTACAAGAGCACACAACTTTGGAACACATGAAAAAGCAGACTCACACTGCTGAAATAAACACTACTCTGACTATGTTAACTTTTAAAACGTCCATATATATATATACGGTACACATTAGCTGCACAAGCATTTTCACAGTAACACCAAACCAAACATTCTGTCAGCATGTCATGTACCTCTCAAAAACGCTTCAACATCATCAAGCGCAACCAGAATTATTCCATATATAAAAAAGTAGACATCATGGTGCAAAAATACAGTACTTAAACCAATAGATCCATAAAGGTTTAATGAACTACTAGTTCCTCTGAAAAATATGTATTTTAATTGATACTAGTAAGTGAGAGGTTTTTTGTTTGTTTGTTTGTTTTGACCAAAGCTGAACAATGTGAGTCCAAAACTTAAGACACAACTTTTGTGGTAAGGCTTCCTTTATACAAGAACTTGTCATAGAAGGTGTTATCTCATGCTTTAAACATTCAACACTTTTCTTTATTTCCCATATGCTATGATAGCAAAAATTCAAAACATGTAGTAGATGTGTTTGTTGTCTACACTAAACAAAAGAAATGTGTTCAACTGCTGTAAGTCAAAACAATTACTGTAATGTTTATGTCAGTCTCTAATGTAATAGAGTCAAATTTGTCACAAATTGGCCCCAAGAATGTAGCAAAGAGGCAGCTCATGCATAGATTATACAAACACGGGAGCAAACACAAATTAAAAATGGGAAGAAACCTCCATGCTGTAACAGAAATGAAGAGATTTGAGCGTGCCAGAGATGTGTTGAAGCGGCACAAGAGAGAGTGCGGGTGCCAGGTTCTGTAACCTGTGAGACCGAGGTGAAGAAAACAAAACAAAACCCACCTGTGCCAGCCACTTTCCTGCACGGGTTAGCTGGGATAACATCCAAAACAGTGGCTCCAAAGGAGATTATATTGGTACAACTGTTTATTAAGATGTGTACCATGCTGGTGGGTTATGGAACACCACACCTACAAAACAGATTCTTTGTATTTTGTCACAAAAGGCTGCCTTGTATCATCTTGTCAAGTAGATATGGTGGCCCTGAAGTGCAAATTTGGGCTGGGCGATGCTGAGCATTTGGTATTGATCCGATCAATATCACTAATATCAATACCAATATTGATATTTTTCTTAAATGCGGGGGATGTGACATGAACCTCAAAATCTCAGTTGTTTTCAATCATTGAGAAATATTTTTTGTAAGTTTCCCTCTTTTAATTAAACATAACAACAGAGTTAGGACAATATTTTCAATTAAATAGAAAATAGTTTATTTAAATGAAATTGTTTAAAAAGTGAAGAAGCGAATGCAAAACACTCAACAAACTATAGAAACAAGTAACTGATACAAAAATAAAATCTAAATCTTTAACGATTTAATAAAATAGCTGGTAGAAATATAAATAATTTCTAGTTTCTTAGACTTTAAACAAAACAACAAAATAGGAAAAGTAGCTTGTAAAAAACAACTCAGCATTTAAAAAGAACAACTAAAATAGGTGAAAAAAAACGAACAAACAGATGAATAAACAGGTTTTTGCTCAAAAAACAGTATCATACTAACATGTTTCGCTGATACATAAAAGTTTCAAACAAGAGTGGAAATATCAATATCTGCGGATCTGTATTGATCCAATACCAACTTGAGATTGATACTATAAATATGTTATCAACAAATCACTCAATGCAAAACATAGTTCAAAAATCAAGAGAAATATTTAAAAAAAAACATCATATTTTAGAAATTAAAACAAAATTCCAGGAACCAAAATATAATATCAAGAAAGTTGAAACGAGAAAAAAAAGATATATAGTATAACTTCATGCCAATAACTTGAAATGATGGATAAATGTCATTATCCAATCAGTGATGTTCTGTATTATCTACTTTTTCATTTTTTAACCGAAATACATTTCGATACTTTTATAAGTATGCAGATTTTGAAGATGCAATTGAAAAAAGGTAAACATAAAAACTCAAAGATTATCATCCAATCAGCGATGTCCCACAGTAGCTACCTCTCTCTGTTTCCTATTCTGCTTCGTTTGTTAACATTTCATTTTACTTCTGGAATTTTTTTTTTGTTTTCCGAAACCTTTAAGTTTGATTTTGTTTCTTTTTTTGTAATGGTGTTTTGGATTCTAGAATTTCCTTTTGTTTTCTAAAATAATATGTTTCATTTTATTTGCTTTTTTATTTGTCCTTTTGA
>NC_050525.1:10064144-10073470 GCF_002922805.2 Oryzias melastigma
CCATAAATCCTCCCAGTGATTCACTCTGTTGTAATCAATAACCTAAATGTACAAAACAATTACAGAGAAAGGCACAGACACAGGCATGTTGCAATTGGAAAATAAAAAAGCAGACATTAGTACAGGTAAGCACAAGAATCAATGGACCATTGCTTCTCAACATGTTAAAGTTACACATCTTGATGATTTTTTTTTCATGAAACGCAGTGTCATAAAAATAAAAGTTGAAATGCCGACATCCGTTGATGTGACCTTAGGCTCCAGACACATCCATGTTAACGAGCACTAGAGCAGGGTGTTATGGGAAGAACTGGGTCATTTATTGAATGTTATCCAGTTTGTTAAAAGTGCAGGAAGTCGCGTTCATTCATGTTTTCCTTAAATTAAAACAACCTTTGCATTGGAAATTTTTGAGTGCTATAAAAACTAAAATAAAATTTTAATACATTTTAAAACTAAATACAAAAAAATGTGACGACACTACTTAGTAGCAATTGCGCTCCCATAGGTTTTAAGGAGGCAAATTGCAGCTTATTGCTGCCAGTCATCCACCTTTAATGAATTGATTATCAGCATAAGTGCAGATTTCAATAAAAGTTGAAATATCCTTGAAAGTTAAAGTGCTATAAAGAAAAGACTCAGTTAAAGAGAAGGAGGAAAGTGTTATAACACGATTTCCACACACAAGTTCATTGCTCTCCTGTTAAAAAAAAAAAAAAGATTACTCAAGTGGACAACATTTCAAACGACTGCCAATCTTCCTAAGAGTATGTTCCAGCAAATTTACACCCCAAGGTCAGATCAGCCAGAGAAAAAAAAACTTAAGAGCAACATGTCAGACCCTAAAAATGTTCTTGACAACAGAAAGCTGAAGAAGTACAATTTCTTTGAAAAAGTTACAAAGTTGTTTATTTGTCCAAAAAGAACTTGAAAGCATTATTTGAGACGGCAGACCTGCACCCACAAACGGAAACTCATTTACAACAAAGCCCCTATGGGCAGTTGAGACCAAAGTGGGGCTGTTCTGCTCTTAATTGGAAGAACCAATAACAGCATTTCAGAGTAAAGCTCCTGTCAAGTATGGAGGTAGAAGGATGATGTTAGGGGCCTCTTTTGCTAATGGGAGACTGTGGCACCAGGCCATATTGAGTTAACCATAAACAACTTTGCTCTCACTTTTTCTTCTAAAAGAAGAAGCAAGGGGTCTGTCATACAGTTAACTCAGTGGTCCCTGAACTCACCAGTGAAATCAGAATATCATATCGGCTGCTTATGACGGCGCCGTACTTGTTCTTCATTCAAAATGGTTTCAAAATGTTTTAACTTTGATATTTTTGGTTTCAAACAAATATAACAAGAGTTGTGAAACTTAATTGTGATACATCTTGGAATACATCCTTGGAAATTTTTTTGGACCTTTCAAAAGCGCACTTAAAAAATAAAAATGACTTATTATTCATAGTGCCAATAGATCAATTCTGGACTAATGTTGACGTGATTTTGAGAGGTACATAGCGCTGTGATAAAATGTTTATTTATTGCAAATACGCTAATATGCCTAAAAAGGTTGGGAGTTAGTGTAGCCAAAGGAACGAGCATAGGTGTTATTTTGAACATGCTAACACGGCTAACATGTGGTGGTGTCTGTTGTATGTGTTATTAACCAAGATAGGAGTTAGCTTAGTCAAAGTAATGTTTGTTTTAGCGAAATCAAACTGTTTTTTTAAGTATTGTAGACAAGATTTTGAATTAGGAGTACTGTGAATATGCTAATGCGAGTAGTGTAGTGCTGTCCAAAGTCTTTGCGAAAAACCACTGTGCATTGATGCTCACTAGAATATCAAATATAGACCACAATGCATCGTGTTTGAACAATTTTTATGAAAAAAGTGTCAGTAAATCATCCACATTTTCATTATCAGAACACAGTGGAGTCATAACAAGACCGGAAATGTTTGCATTGATTAGATCTTTTACTTTGTGAAATCGGCGACGTCATACCCACCGTTTTTAAAATCCAAGGTACTAGATAGTTTTTTTGGTAGTTAGGGTGAGAATTTAGCCATAGCTTAAGAGTTACTGTTGACAGTGTGTCTTTATATAGCATAAGTTCAAAAATAGACCCTTACTGGTGCCTTATATTTCAGTGCACCTTCAGTGCGGAAAATAGAAACTGTTTGAAATAAAATAAAAACTGGGGGAGCTTCGCCTTATTTTTCTTAGATATTTTGACAGCTTTGTGTTTGTTTGCTTTCTTTGTAAATTTGAATATTCTAATTTTGTCTGTACGCATTTTAACTTTTGCTATAAAACCTTGAAGATTTTTGCCAACATTTATAGACCAAATGTATTCTTTTTTTAATCAAGTTTCAGGGTGATTGTAAAAATGTTATGTAAAGATAAATGAATAGAGAAAATTGTAAAGTATTGTAAAGTCGATTAAAGCTTGGTTTAATAAGTGTAGTTTAATTTAAAGTAATTTTAAAAAGAAATTCAGGAACTTCATGGCAACTAATTGCTAAATGGTTTTGTAAAGTTGCTAATAATAATAGATAAAATTCAGAAATGTCAGCATTTAAGAAATGAGGACTTTCAGAGTTTTCCCAATGCAAATACTTAAATTTATTTTTTTTTTTTCAGGAGGAATTCCTCAATGTAGTAATCATATTGGAAACATATGATACAAAATAAACTGTATTAAATATGAACAAAGCGCCTCGATTGGTGTTGAAAGGCTAAAGTTTTCAGTTTGCTTTTTGCTCAGGTTTTCTCCCTTACATCACACCAGGCTTCAGTTTTCGTCATCCACAGCTGCTCAGCTTACGTTAATTACGCTCAGTCTTTTTACAGTTTTTAGTTGTTTTCTGTCAGATCCTCTGTTATCTCACCCTCTTTTTTGTGGTTCTCACGTTTAGCTTTCTTTGTCTCAGTTTGATTTGTTGCTTTTTCCCCAGTTTCATCAAAAGTTTATTTCTTTAAATATTTCCTCCGTTACAATTCCTTTATTTAGATTTTTACCTCCTAACTAAAGGAAAAGTCCAAGAAACTACTCATTCTTTCACACATGCACTCTACTTAATAATTTTTTAAAACAAAATTATTAAAATGTGAAAATATCAGCTGATATTTAAACTTTTATTGGCCTGATTTAAAACATATCTTAAAAAACGAATATATTATACACTTCATTAAAGATACATAAGAGAAAACAGCATTTTATATTAATAATGAAACTGACCCGCAACAGACGACCATAAAATGTGCTTTATACATGAATCATTTCACTTAAAATAACATCAAGGTCAAAGCTTTTTTGAGCAAGGAGAACAACAGAAATCTATGCTAATCGTATACGTCAAATTAGTGCAAACTCCAACTTCTCATGTTATGCCTGTCATCTTGCTACAAATATTCAGCCTCACAGTATGCTTTAGGTCGATATTCAAATACACCTAACTTGACTTCTCTAATTGCCTAACATGCTAATTGGACTGTGGAAAAGGGCTCCCGAGTTTCATTTAGGAATCCCACAACCTGAATTCAAAACTAGCAGCAAAAAGGTTTTCCAATTGACAGACGACATCTGGATTGCCTTGCCCTGAAAGCATATTCATAATTAATACACAGAGTCTGGTGGAGGGTGGCTTTTTTATGATAGAAAGGTCTTTCTGCCTAACTCAAGCTAAATAAGAAAGGAAGGTGTAAATTAAGCATGCAGGAGTATGGCATTTGAATTAGAGCTCACTGCATGGCTCTTTCAAATGAAAATATAATCTTTGTGTAATTTCTCTGTGTGCTGCTTTGTCACTCCATGGCTGAAATTCTTGTGTAGATGATCAAAAAAAAGAAGAAATAAAGAGTCTACCTCATTTATTACAAGATTAAACTTAATTTTATGTTAAACATGTTAAATGACCAAATCAGTAACATTTACCAAGTAGTACATACATCATCAATAATTGTTATATAAGATTTTTACTTTTTTAATATGTTTATGAAAGCCAACTTAATATTTATGACCTGTGCATCTCATGAATCAATTTTTTTTTAGATTTTTTTTTTTAAAAACCCAACTTCCTGACTAATGAAATATCACTTTTTCATTGTTTATTACAGTCTACTTTGGGTAAAAAGTTACTGAAGAAGTTTGTTTGAAACAGTTTATGAGTAAAATCTTATAAAGTAGCACATAATGTTACTTTGTAAACAGGAAAAAAATCTTTTATTTGTATACTTGAGAAATAAGTTGGTTCAACACCAACATGAAAACAGTGTTTTTGGTGTTTTTAGCATGTTCTTGTATAGTTGATGTAGGACATATATAAAGCTTAGAATTGCATTTCTCAGCATTTCTTGGTTCAAATCATTGTTTTTGTCCTCAACCAAAGACAGTAAATAGAGGTAACTGGTCTGATGATCTTCTCCCCCCCTCACATTCAAATTGGAAGTACCCATTGCTCCCAGAAAGCCAAAATCCGATAATCCCATTCTTTTACCATTGAAAAAGAAACAGCTAATACTCTGTCATTCTGTTTGTCAGAATAACCGTTCTTGTTCTGGAATCTCTTTAAACATGTTCTTGCTCAACCCATTTTTTTCATTATATATTTTCTTTATCACAAGTTATTTAAGTTATAAACTAGCCAATCAGGTGCCTCAATAAGAGAATGTGGTGCCCCCTGGCCCCACCTCTAATGTTCTAAGCATTTGATTGACAGGTTCTCGTACAAGTCACTGCTTACTAACGTGGTCTTGTCCCAAAATGGCGAAATCGGGCGACATCTGTACCGCAAAAAAATGGTGGCTGAATTGACTTCATTTTGTTGGAACCCGAGGTAAGGCATTTTCTATCGGTGACATCACAGCCTTGTTATGTCCATCTCTATTTATGTCAATGTCCACAACTTAAAGGCAATTTCTAATTAAATCATGTCACCTTGTTGAATCTATAGCCTAAAAAAACAAACGAAAAAATAATAATTTTTTTTAAATCATTTTGGCTAAAAACTGCATAACTATAAACACTGAAAATAGATTAAGAAAAAAAAACGGATCAGAGTGGGAATTCAATATTTAAAACTGATTCCTGAAAAGACACACAAGAAAAATACAGAATTCCTCAGTCTTTCAGGTGCATTTTTTTGCCTCTAACAACGAATGTGCCTTGCAAACATTTGCATTGCCTTTTTGACATGTTATTCTTGTTTTCTCTTGCTGTTCACAGACTCTACCCATTTGTCCCACACCTTTCTAATCCCTGCCAGTTTGTCTTGTTGATGGCGGCCTGCTTTTGTATCGCTGTTGTCAAAACAAATCATCCATGACAAGCAACTTTGCAGTGACATGGTAGCCCAAAATGTTGTCTGACCAGACTCTGCAAAACCTGCAGGGTAGTAAGTACCTGCCAAAAATCACAGACCCATGTACTTTATGGCCTAATGTCTGTTTGGGTTACTGATTTACGTATATTATAATTCCATTCTTCCTCCAAGTTTGGCAGGTTTATTTTTTAGCACAATAGACATATTATGTTGTTTCCATGGTAATAATGCCTGAACTTAAAAAAAAAAAAAACAAGTTGAAAAACAACTTAAAGTATTTTATACTAAAGAGATAGGGTAACGGTTGGGTATGCTTTTATCATAGTCTACTCATGTAATTCTAAAAGTAATTTTACTATTGCTTTTTTTAACCAGAAAACCTATTAGTGAGTTGATGGTGTTGAAACCTTTTCTGTGGGCATTTTCTTTAAGACTAACTCCAATAAAAATTGTATTTTGGGTGTTTTTAACATGTTCTTGTAGTTTTTTTTTTTTTTTTTTATGACAGAGGACATACTCTGTATAGAAAGTCATAAATGATCACTATTTCTTGTTTGCAACTATTGTGATTTAGGAGCAAACAAAAAAAAAGCTTTTGAGAAATATTGTAGACGACTAGATTTATGTACATCTTTGTTTTCTTCCCCCAATCCGGTATCTGGCTCAGAACTGGATAGTTGTTGCCTTGATGATGTTAATGGCTCTAATGCTAGTGGTAGAGTATGTAAACACAGAGCTCTCAGCAACAGGGAAGAGATGCACTGAGTTAACAGTCTGGCCTACAACTCAGAGGTGAAATTCTAATAAACTCGTGCAGAAACTATGTCCAAGAAAAAGACAGGTTTTTCTTATTATAGCTAAAAACTGTATAATATTAATTAAAAGACCAAAATCACAGGGAATGATTTTACAATAGATCAAAAGATGATCGGGGTGAGTCTTTATTGCATATTAGTAATCGTAGTGATAATACATTTTATTTGAAGCGCCTTTCTCTGTGCTTTAGGTAAACACCATAAAATCACTAAGAAAAAATACTGAATGAAAAGGGTTTTGAAAAGAAGTTAGAAAGCACAAAAAAAAAGATGATTAAGCATGTAACTTATTTCAATTAGTCAAACAGCAGTTTATATTTGTTTTTTCTTTGCAGTGACACTAAATGGAAGTATTCCTTGGTATTGGTGTGATCCCATGACCGCAAAGACAAAAAGAGACAAATTCCCCCATGTGACCTAAAAATCATGAGCTGGGACTGCAGGACAAAGCTGGTATCATATGAAATAAACTCAAATTGACATTCATACCAAGCGCTGTGACTCAAATGTGTTTACTACCACTCTGCTACTTGTGGTTTCTGTTTCCCTTCCCTGATATTTAAGTATAAACGCTGAGAAGTAAAACAAATCAACAAAAAGAGTGTCTTTTTCTTTCAAGGCGCTGTTACTAAAATTGCAGAGTATGGACCGAACGACTAAAGTAGTTGCTCAGAGGAAAAGCGTTTCATTTTGCAGTTTCAGACATAAAGGTCACATAATGTCGCACTGCAATCATTATATTTGGGAAAGTATGGCAATCTCAAAAGTGACAGTTACCTTTGAGTGACTGCGAGAGAAAGGTAGACACACTAATAGAGACAAACTCTTTCCATAGGGACAATATCTCTTCCTCTAAGCAGTACTGCTGGACTTGGAGACCTTACAAAACCATAACCATGACCACCTGACAGTCAAGTTACATACATACGCCTCAGCAACTGGCATTTGAACAACCACTTTCAATGAAAAGTCTATCTAAAGCGTTTTAGGCTTCAGCGCTCGAAACTCTCATGTCCATTTGTTTCTACTCAATTTTTTGATTCCATTTTTGGCCTCAATACATAAAACAGCAATTTGTCGAATAGTCAATGAAAACAGCTGAACTTTCAAATGTTTTACACCAAACAGCTGTATTTTGATCAATCAGGAACTCGGATTTGGTAATGACATTTGGATAGCGTCCTTTTTAACACATGGAAGTGCAAACCTGTTAAGAAGTGAAAATAAAGGAGAAATTAATACTTGCAGTTTGTAGCCGGCCAAAATTATGACATTAGGTTTTTGGTGTCATAGGGATAGAGATGTAAACGTAAAAGCCTGATGTAAGTTAACAAGATTTGCACTATTTCGACATTGTAGGTGGTAGACATGCACAAGTAAGCAGAAGAAAAACTTAACAAGAACGCGCTCTGTGCTTGTCCAGTGTGGACACTGTATGCTAAAAGCGCTTTCATGGACCTGCATACAGCTCATTCCCCGAAACCTCATATTCACGTTTAACAAATACTCGCATAGCGTGTTCATGAAACCGTATATAGCACGTTCATGAAACTGCATATAGCCCGTTAATGAAACCTCATATAGCCCGTTAATGAAACCTCATATAGCGCATTCAAGAAACCGCATATAGCCTGTTCAAGAAACCGCATATAGCCTGTTCAAGAAACCGCATATAGCCTGTTCATAAAACCGCATATAGCCTGTTCAAGAAACCGCATATAGCCTGTTCATGAAACCGCATATAGCCTGTTCATGAAACCTCGTATAGCCCGTTCATGAATCCTTGTATAGCGCGTTCATGAAACCTCATATAGCCCTTTCATGAATCCTTGTATAGCGCGTTCATGAAACCTCGTATAGCCCGTTCATGAATCCTTGTATAGCGCGTTCATGAAACCTCATATAGCCCGTTCATGAAACCACGTATAGCCCATTCAATAAACCACGTATAGCCCGTTAATGAAACCTCATATAGCGCGTTCAAGAAACCGCATATAGCCCGTTCAAGAAACCTCATATAGCGCGTTCATGAAACCTCATATAGCCCGTTCATGTAACCTCATATAGCCCGTTCATGAAACCTGATATAGCCCGTTCATGAAACCACGTATAGCCCGTTCATGAAACCTGATATAGCGCGTTCATGAAACCACGTATAGCCCGTTCATGAAACCACGTATAGCCCGATCATGAAACCTCATGTAGCCCGATCATGAAACCACGTATAGCCCGCTCATGAAACCTGATATAGCGCGTTCATGAAAACACGTATAGCCCGTTCATGAAAACACATATAGCCCGTTCATGAAAACACGTATAGCCCGTTCATGAAAACACGTATAGCCCGTTCATGAAACCTCGTATAGCCCGTTCATGAAACCTTGTATATTCAGTTCATGAAACCTCATATAGCGCGTTCATGAAACTTCATATAACCCGTTCATGAAACCTCATATAGCCCGTTCATAAAACCTCGTATAGCCCGTTCATGAAACCTCATATAGCGCGTGTATGAAACCGTCTTTAGCATGTACATGAAACCGTACAGTGCGTTCATGAAAACCATGTGCATATAGCGCATTCATGAAATCCCCCACGATAATAAAAAAGCATTTAACACATATAACATGTCGTGAAACTGCATATGGGGCGTACATGAAATCGCATATATATGCGGTGTGAACAGGGCGTAACAGCTGTTTTATGTGAAAGGCTTTAATGAGTTGCTCTGACCAGCAAATGTTTTTTTCACTGTAATTTACTTAAGCAACTCTTTTGATGTTCTAATGTTCAATTTTGAGCGTTAATGTATCAAAGACACCTGCAGAAAAATGTTGTTGCTGCCGTGCGATTTACCAAAATAAAATAAATGGTAAGACAACAGGGAAAATGTTCATGTTTTTTTTTCTTTTTTTACCAAAATCAAATAAAATAAATGAAAGCAATAAAGAGAAGCTGTTGATTTGGTCAGAGGGATTCACAGTGAAGCCATCCTTCCACATGAAACATTTATTCCTCCTAATTCTCCTTGCAGAACCTTTGAATGGTAATAACATGTTTCTTTCCGCTTGGTCGTGCCAGACGAGCGACGGAAGGACTGTAGGCCATAATTATCCTGTTTGTTCAGAGGCCCAGTGCTTTTTATTATTTAAATCTCCTAGGGCTGTGAAAGTGCTGGGAGGCAATTCCT
>NC_050525.1:10073559-10095548 GCF_002922805.2 Oryzias melastigma
TGAAGATTAACTTTACTGGAATCAGCGGTGACAAGAAAGACAGCTTAAATAAACCATATTTTGAACATACACTTCAGATCATGATAAACAAATAGAGGTTTTTAATGTTTCTTTATTGGAATAATATCTAGCACCACACGTTTAGACTTAAACAACACAATTTCTATGTAAACTTCTCAAATTGACTGAATGTGGGTGCCTCTTGTTTGGACCAGTCACACATTTACCTGCAGTGACTCATTGTCTTTGTGATATACAAGGTTATATTGAGAAACGTGTTACAAAACACAGGAAATGAAGGCGCCATAGAATTATGACTGCAGCAGCAAGCCTTTTGCATCTCAGCAGCACAATTCAAAGACACTTTCAACATAATGCCAGAACACCTTTTTCAACAATCTGCTGAGGTACTCTTTTACTTTTAAAACAAAAGTACTCACCCAAAGCTTTTAATATCACCTCATTTCATTACGTGAAGTCAGTCTCTTGGCTGTTTCTCAGCTGTCAGGGAGAAGAAAAGGATGATTTAGCAGAGAACAATTTCCCTGCAGTGGGGGCTGGTAGTTAAAACTAAATTTAAGTGAAAAAAAATGTGAACTCAAAGAAAATTTGAACAAAAGGATTTTGTATGTTGTGATGAGGTAAACACTGAATGGGGTTTGTTTATATATTGATTCACAAATCTCACTGGAACTTTTACCCTGTTGATCTGTGGGGACTTCAACCACGCCTCCCTATCTACCACTCCTCCCATTGGAAATGGGTTTCTGGTGTCACAATAAATGAATTTATCCTTGTGATATTAATAAAGTTCAATTCAATAAACTCTTCTTTTCAGTAGGGAAAGAAATGGGTGACAAAAATACATAAAACAATCCCTCAATGGACCTTCACTCTAAACAACCCCTCACCTTCTGTTCATGAATCTGATATTAATTTCACCAAATGATGTAATTTCTCCAAAGACCACTAGAGGATAGTTGCTGAAGGGTGTAGTTACTTATTAACTTTGGTGAAAATAGGTCAGATTTTACACCACAAACAAATAAACATACCTATTGTTTGGTTTTAAGATATTTTCTGGATGAATATTGCTTCATTTTCTATTAATTACAACTGTCTCTGTCTCTAATAACTCAAATTATATAAAAGAACAATTTTTTTTGGTAAAATTATCTTCCTATTTGTTTGTTTAGCTTGAATATAATCGTGTGTCTTTTTTTTTGCAACAAATAACAGACTTTTGTGCAACATTGCTGAAGTCAGTAATACTATGTCTTTGTAAAATTCAGTGCTAACAATAGTAAACATGAACAACACTGCCACGTACTGCAAACTTGTAAACAAAACAAAAATGAAATAATTCAACTAGCTTCCAGGCACATTTGTGCCCGTGGCACCCAGTATTGCAGAGCGCGCCACCTTTCTATCTCCAAAGAACGTCTCACCAAAGAATGGTGAGTATAATGTTTCCGAGCAGGGGTCACCAACGTGGTGCCCGCGTAGCCCCCAAGGACCACACAAGGTGCCCTCAGGTCTCTTCTAAAATTAGCAAAACTCAATTTTGAGCTCTGTCTAAAATTACATTTTATTCAGTTGCTGTTTTTTTTTCAAAATTACACTTGCATTTACAAAGATTTAAAAATGAAAACTTCTTAAGAATATGTTCATGACACATGAACTTTAGATACAGGTAAGTCTAGGTGACCTCAGACCTACTCCAGTTCAACGATCATTGATTTTGTTAAATATGCTGCAGATTTAGTCATTAGTTTAAAATATTTGTTTAAAAAATGTGTAAGTTGATTTTTCTTTAACATTACATAATTTATAAGCATGGTACAACATAGAGAAAATTGAACTTTTTTCCAATGAAATGTAAGTGATCATCTGAAAATTCAACAATTACTGAGATTAATAAAGTGCTGAATATTTATATCTGTTTCCTAGCTTGTTGTCATTGTTGATAATTATAGAGAGAAATCAGCATCTTTACATAGAGGAGTATCATAATCATTACTAATAATGTATAACTAAGTATAACTAAGCAAAATTAGTTATTTCAAAATGGTAGCTCTTCGTATGACTCCATACCCATGAAGTAGCCCTCAGTTTCAAAAAGGTTGGTGACCCCTGTTTTAAAGTCTCCTCAAATGAAAATAAAAGATAGATACATGTTGAGAACCCATCGAGACTCAGTCGCAGGACTTTTTGTAATATATTGCAATATCGATATTTTGGCACACCCCTAATCTGTGTGTAGGTGTGGGGGTAGTTGATTGGCAGTTGAAACCATCGACTGTATATCCAACACATAACCCTTACCAAAGTCATTACTATTTTTCAGAATAACCATTCTTCATTTGCTACCTTCTTTTATTAATATGGCCTTCATAATAAAAAATATTTGTCATTTATTGCAAGTTATTTAAGCTATAAATTGCCAATCGGATGTCTCAATAAAAGTATGTCGATTGTTCAAAATCTTTGATTGACCGATTGTCCCGCATTCACATGGTAGGGGTTTGAACTTTCTATATGCTCACTCCTGATTATTTGTCATAAAACACCGACTCAGACCGACTTGGACTAATCACTGCTTACTAACGTCTGGCTCAAACGGTGTCCATATCACGAAAAAGGGCAACTGGAGTAACTTCATCTGGTTGGAATCAGAAGGAAGCTATTTTCTCTGGGCAACATCACAATTTATTGGTCCACAGTCAATATTTGGACAACAGATCTTTAAACATAATTATGCCCCACCCATTTGTCATTTTTGAAAACAAGTTTTAGTTTGGAGGAGTGAGCCATTTTAGGATGTCTTATTGCCTTGTAGCATTACCTCAGAGATTTATCATACAATGGTTTAAACATGATTCAAGTCTAGATATTTGATTTTCTTTCTTAAATGTTTGATTACGTTAAACCAGTTTTGACAGCAGTACCCGTACATTTTTTGAAAATAAGCTTTTGAAAGGTAGATCTTATTCTCCCTCTACTTAAAGGACTAATTTATTTTACATCAAAAAGATGAAGAAAACTTCACGTTTGCAATTCTAATGTCAGAATCTTTTTAGATGAATAAAAAAGATCTTTGCTACTTACACTACAAAGAACAACTGCGATGCACACTCGCTTTGTAAACATTTTTCTTTCTTTGTTTCACTTTTTTTTAAATCACCATTAAAGTTTTCATGTTTTTTCTGTTTCACCCCCATAGCCTTTTCATGAAAATAACTCTGGAGAACATCCTAAAAGTTTGCTGACTACAAAAACCCATTCAAGACAATTTTATGCAAGAAAATAGGGGGGAAGAGTGTAAGTGCTAGAAACAGAGTGACTATTTGTGCAAGCGTGAACGAACCCTCAGTGTGGCTTATGGTGCTTGGAATGAGACCCCAGCAGGGCTGCTCTGTATCCTCTGTTAACTCAGCTGTGTACCAGTAAGGGAGTGCAACATAAAAGGTGTTCTGGTTAAGCTCTTTCTGACATTTTTAGTCATGTGTGTCTTCCAAAGGCTCAGAGCGCAGTTTTAGTCCTCTCCAGACGACACTTTATCTAACTTTTTAAACAAACTGATTCCAGCGTTCATTCGGCCGTGAAAGGAAGTCATGCTTTGTTGCCTCTCATTAAGGGCTATTTTACTGTGTCTTGTCAGAATAAGCATGTTATTATGTGTAAGTCAATTAGTGTAGTGTGGAAGTCCTCCTTCACAAAAAAGAAGAACACATATTCAAATGGCTGTTTTTAGGAGTATGGAATTCATCAAGGAACATAATATTTATCTTTATTTATTTACTGTATTTTCTGCACCTTTGGAGACACTGGATTATAAGGCGCACCATAACTGAATGATATAATTTTGAAAATATGTCATATTTTAAGTCAGACTTTATTAATTGCGTTCTTGAATATATTTGTTAGCCTATTCACAATAACCGTAACTGTCAACGTTGTTTACAGCTTTAAAAAAAACAGATTTATACAGCTAAAACTAATGTAACTGTGGCTACACTAACTCCCAACCTTGTTAGTAAAACCGAAAAATTACACCTTAGCCACATTAGCTGCGTTAGCATATTTGCAAAAAACATTTTGAGAGAGCTAAATGTGACTGACTATATGCTAACTCCCACCATGTCAAATTACACATTCTGACACTGCTATACCTTAAACATGTTAGCTTATTTCCGATGAACAAAGATTTTGACAGAGGTACATGTGATTGTCACAATGCTAACTACCAACCTCATACCAACACAGCTGGGGTGTTGGGGATTAGCCGGGTTAGCTGCCTTTGCATATTCATAATACCTGTAACTCCCAACCTTAAAAAACTACAGTGATACAGCTACAATAAATGCTACTGTGACTACCTAGCTCCATACCTTGTTACTAACATCTAAAATAACACAGTTCAACACCACTACATGTTAGCCACATTAGCATATTTGCTATAACAAGCATTTTGACAGTGTACCTCTTAAAATCGCTCTAATGTCAGTAACCACAACTAGACTTAATCCTTAAATAAGGCACTTCAGATTATGGGGTGCAGTGTTATTTTTTGAAAAAGGTTAAGACTTTTAAATGCGTCTTATAATGCAAAAGTTACAGTTTTTATTTGACAGACAGACAAAAGACAATTAGACTGAGTAAACTGGCAGTTTGAAAAAACTAATCTCTTATATTCTGGGGGAGAATTTTCTCCAAGATGCAATGCAAACAAGTACGGCATAAATGCATGAATCTGCATAAATTCCATGAGGCTCTTGTCACCCACCGTAAAGAGAACTGATCATGTTTTTAGAAGAGCAAAATAAAGAAATCCAGACTTTCTGTCCTTTCACTTACAATTCCAGTTCAATTCAGAAATAAAAGAAAAAAATGGCTACACTTTATATATATATTTAAAAAAATCAATACGTTTGTTTCTGTCATCCAATCATTAAGAGTTTTTAAACACTTAATGTGGTCTAAATAAGCTTTGCATATTCAGGGTTCAGTTCAGAAAACTTTGAACATTAACTTGACTTACCTAGTTGACAAACAAAAACTAGTACCATTGGTGACATGAAGTTTATACGCATTAAAATTCAAGAAAACTCAAGTAATTTACCTTACAGTCTTACAATCAGGTTTGAAACCAACAGAAAAGCATAATGACCAGAGGTGCAGAAGAAGTCCTTGAAGATTCTTACATTCTTTCTATGTTGATTTTGTTCATACACTTACAAAAAGCCATTTGTAAAGGTTTAGTGGAGCTGTTCAAGTTATCCAGCAGCTGGAAGCCTTTCAGCCTTCTGTGCTAAAAAATAAAAAAGAGTTTCAATCTTTGGATTTTCTCAGAAATCCTGGAGTAAGGATTCATGGTCATTCCTATTTGTGCCTTTGGAAATGCTCAGCACAAAACTTAACAACATTTTTTGACTTCTTCGCAATTAAGGAATGACTTGAGTTTTATTTACTAAACAAAGGTTTAAATTTGTACTCAAAATAGTTTTTCTATCAAATTTTTTTTAATCCAGGAAAACTTGTACTGTATTTTCTGGAGGATGAGTCACACTGGAGTATAAGTTGGGAGAAAAGTACAAACTTTCTGAACAAATTTGCCAAACTCAGCATTCACACTAAATGCTGCCTCTGCTGCCTCTTATTCCACACACAACAAATTTGATGCTTGCCCAAAATGTGTTCATAAACTAGAAGCTCTCGTCTTGTGTGGAAGAAACCACCATCAGGTTTTAGCATTGATTCTCAGAATATTTTTTTTACTTAGGCTTTCAGCCGCATTTCCGTCTCTCTGCAACCCAGTTTGGTGACTTGCCGTCCCGACTTAAGACAAAATAAAAATAAGAATAATAATCTCTCGACTCAAATAGGAACATTTTTTAAAAAATCACAAGAAAAAAGATCAAGAGGATGGCTCAAAGTCATAGACAAATTTCACACACCCAGTTGGGTGACAACTGATGGGAATTTAAATGTAACAGACAAAACCCCATTTAGATAATGATTTCCGGTCCAGCTCGTGTTTATAAGACAGGAGCCAAGAATGACCTGAAGAGGCCTCTTCTAGCTCTGGCTCCATTTGGACATCAAAGTGATCCGATCCAGCGACTGTGAGACTCTCAACCTAAGAGGCCAACGCTGTTTTTGTTTCCTGCAAACACTCAGATGATGCAACGTCTGGCAGCGGGTTGCAAACACTTTTTGAGTCTGCATTGGACAGTGCCCCCTGCTATACTTTAGTCTGCAAAAGCCGTTGGCTGGATGACACTCGCAGACTCTACAAATGTATTCAGAAGGCCATCAGGGCCCTGGGGGAAAAGCTGGACAATCTACTACTGATTGTGGAGAAGATGTTGTCAAAAGTCCTATACATCACAAGCAACATCTTGCACCCCCAACATTGAGTTTGGGTTAGTCAGAAGCGGATGCTCCGCCAAGACAAGGCATGACTCAACGTGCCACTGAATGTCATTCTTGAATCCTGCCCCTCTGATGTCTTATTTCCTGGTGCAAATAATTTAAAGACCCAATGAAAATGGTGTTTTTAAGATGTTCTTGTGGCGTGATGGAGGACATAAATAAATAAAATGAAGATTAAAAGTACATTTTTGAGAAGGTATTTGTTAAAATCATCATGAATCAGGAGCAGACGCAAAAAATGCAGTTAGAAAAAGCTTGTAGCTGTGATGTAGGTGCCATAACCTCCCAGCTCTGCTCTAATTTGATTTGATGAGATCCATCCATCTTTGTTTTCCTCATCCATGGCTCAAAACTGTACGTCTGATGGTAGTGCTGGGCGGATCGATCAAAAATATCGATAGTATCGATCTCAAGTTGGTATCGGATCCATACCAGCCCGCAGATATCGATATTTGTACTCTTATTTGAACCTTTTCTGTATCTACAAAGACATCCCAGCTGAGTCGCTGCCTCACCGCTCTCACCAGTCCTGTGAGATCTCAGCAGCAGACCTCACAGTAAATACATGCAGGCGGCATGTACTGTTCACCCTATTTCCACTCTATTTAAATGCTGAGTGGTTTTTGTAAAGTTACTTTTCACTTGTTTTTATTGTTCTATTTGAAGGCTAAGAAGTTACAAATTATTTATATTTCTACCAGCTGTTTTTGTTTAATCGTTAAACATTTTGATTTATTTTCGTATCATGGTTACTTGTTTCTTTTGACTTGTTGACTGTTTTGCATTCGCCTTTTCTCTTTTTATTTAATTACAAGAAGTTTTTATTTTAACAATATTCATTTTAAATGAAAATATTTTCCTAATTCTGTTTTTATGTTTAATAGGCAATACGTTTTTTTTTAAAAGGGAAACTTACAAAAAAAAAAACATTAACATTGATTAAAAATAATTGAGATTTTCAGGTTCATGTTACATCCACCACATTTAAAAAATATCAGTATTGGTATAAATATCACAGATATTGACTGGTATCAGATCAATACCCAAATGCTCAGTGTCACCCAGCCCTGCTGGATAACTATGAACGCCAAAGCGAACGCTGCAGAGACTACTACACTTCGTGTCTGGTGTTAACAAGGGTGCTGAAAGGAAGCGGCCTCTGGTCCACACGGCTTCGTGGTACTTCTGCGTCACATGTGAACCAGTCAAGAGGGGTTGTAAGCTGGTAGGAGACTGTAAAAATAGATTGATGATGGGAAATGGGGAAGGGCTTACTTTGCGTCAACAGCTCCGTCCATAACTGAGTGGCAAATTATTAATGAACACCTGCTGTGCCACAGAAACTACAGTATGTTCTATAAACAACAGGTTTTATAGGAAATAGTCCTAATTAAAGCACTACTTGGAATGCTTTTACAGTTGATCAGGGGTGTCAAACTCAATCGCACAAGAAGTCAAAATCCAAAACACACCTTAGGTCGCCAGCCAAACAGGATAAACATTTATTGAACACTCTAAAACTGATTTTTTTAAACTTTAAAACTGTAACTTTTTAACATAATTATGAACTAGATGAATACCATTACCTGTGATAATGCTAGTGTGAATGCTGTAAGCTGAATTTGGCTGCCAAACATGCTAGTGCTGATGGCTGAAGAGTCTGAAATTAGTAGCTAGAAACATTGAAGCTAACAGCTGAAAAATTTGAAGTTGATCGCTGAAATCACTGAAGCTAATAGCTGAAAAAGTTGAAGTTGATTGTCATGGATCAACCTGCTGCTACCTTCTCCAACCACCAGAGGGAGCGCTCACCTGAGTTTTGTCCTCACTACCTGCCTTCACCTGGACTCATCATCTTCAGCTGTTTCCCATCATCTCATCACTGCCTCAGTATATAGTCTGGCTCCACACTCTCACTCACTGTGAAGTATTGTTTGTGCCACGCTGCCTGCATTACTGAGCGTTTCTACATTGACCTGATCTCCTGTCTCTGACCCTACTTATTCGCTGATCGCCTGCTGCCTGCCCTGAACCTCACCTGGACTCTGACTACGCTACTCTCTCTTCTCGGATGATGCCATGCTCGTGCATGACCTCTACCTGTCTGACCCTCATTTAGTTTTGTGGACTTCTAGCTGTGCTCAGTTGTGAACTAATAAACCTGGTGGACGTGGAACCAGCGTTCTGCCCGTTTACGACACTGATAGCCTGCTTAAATATGATAGCTAAATTTTTATTTGGTTAAATGCTAAATTACCCTAAAAAATGAAAAAAAAAACTTGTATTAAATATTTGCTAAATGCCTAAATTAGCCAAAACATAGCATGTATAGTGTAGCTGAGATATTGGCCAAACTCAAAAAATGGAGTAAATACCAAAATAGTCCAAAAAGCAATTAAACAGAATGCCAATTTTTAAAAATTTGAAACTGTAACTTTTTTTACATAATTAAAAGGAAAGAATATTATTCTATAATCAACAAACTAAATAAGATTCAATATTCTACTCTCCATAAAAGTATATTTTGTCAAAATAATGCAAGTTAGAAATGAGTACAAGATAACATCAGGCCATAACAATAAAATAAAATGATCTGGGGGGCTGGATTCGGCCCCCAGGCCTCGACTTAGACACGTGCAGTAGATCAAAAGATGATCATAGTGGAACATAATCAGATTTGTTTTTATTTCTGATTAAATTTTTCATAGATGGTCTAGAGAACAGTGGGACACCTATGAGAAGACATCAACCTTTAATCAACCGAGGAAGCTCTATGACACCAAAGATGAATGTCAGTATCTTTTTGCCACTGTTGGACAGAAAAAAAGAAGCAGCACAGTTTGGGAATCTTACAACAATAACTTACAATCTGACATTAAAATATGAGACCTAAGGAAAGCGCTGTCCTTTGGTAAATGCTGAGGCGGCACAACACCAACTACTACCCTCCAATCCCGGATGTCTACAGCAGGCTGAGTAACACAGTTTGGGATTTATGGGCGGTTGTGATACGACCGAACACAGAGACATGAAAATGTCACCGTTTGTCAAATGGCTTATGACCTGAGAAAAAAAAAAGTATGTGCGGGGGGGGGGGGTTGTTTATAAAGCTGTGAGAGCCTACGCACAAGATAGTGTAACATGCATTAGCACGCCTAATTCTTGTGCAAGGAGAGAAAAGTGAAAGTCTTTGAAGCTGCCATGATTTTGACTGTTGAAACATTTTTCTTTGTAGATGAAGATACTGGGATTAGGAGGCATTTCCGCGTGGAGCTGTCCTCCATGTATCCAACACGCTGAAAGTGCTGCAGAAAGGCCGCTGCTGCAGCACTCCGTGCACCAACATAAATGAATTCCTTTCATCCTATTGACTCCGTTAGGTAGGTTAAACAAATAAATAAATGACTAGATGGGTAAGTGTTAGACAAACACACAACAAAATCAGCTGACTGTGAAATTGTTTTCTAACAAAGCTACTTTAAAGCTAAGCAACAACACATTTTTCTCTTGATTAAAACATGTTTTCATTTTTTTTTATAACTTTATATGCTTGAGCTAAACAAAAAAATTGAATTTAATTATTCCAATGAGTAAAAACTTCGTCTTAAGAATAAATGTTCAAATAGGTTTTGAACTTTACTTTAAATCCCGTGTGAAAGCCAAGGCCCGGGGGCGGATCCAGCTTGTAAAGCTAGCTTGTAAAGTTTGAATTGTCAAACTTAGTTGTGTGACAAAAGAGCATTTAAAATAATAAAGAACAGATTCATTTTTTCAACAAAATTGACTGAACTCAAAGGTGTGTGTCACGTAGGGTTGTGCCAAAATATCGATACTGCGATATATCGCGATATTTATTTAACAGAACAAAAATTATTTAATTTTGTTGCACAAAATAAGACACACAATGTTTATTGTGATTGTGTTCAAGCTGTAGAATAAAAAGGGGATATATTTACCCAAAATATGTGTTCTTCTATATAATGTGAGTTATTAGATTATTTTCTACTAATTGTCTCAGTATCGTGATATTATCGATATCGTGAGACTGTTTCGTGTAACGCGTTGTATCGTGAGATACCCCGCGAATCCCATCCCTAGTGTCAAATTATGGTTAAATATTGAAAACAAGAAAGATAAAGAATGAGAAAAGAACTACAGTAGGGGGAAACGTATCTAAAGACCCCCTACTGGCACCATTGTCCGCCATTTTGGGGGTCAAACACACAAAGTTTCAATACAAATATAAATTTGGCCGAATCCAAAATTTTCCCCCACTTCTCCCTACCTACATTTAGAACTCCAAATGGGAGAAATATAAAAAAAATAGTGTCTTCTAAGACGTTACAACCCCTCGATGACATCATCAATATTTGACGGTCATCTATGTTAGCGTGGAGCTGCTACCTCTCCAAAAATACACAACAACATTGGTTTTACCACTTTAAAAAGTCATGCTAAAACAAAAAAGTCATTAGTTACATTTAAATGTTAACTTCTGTCCTTAAGACCACACCCACCTAAAAGAAATGCTTTCCGGATCACCATTTCTGACACGGAGCAACGTCCCACTAGACCCATTATTTTATTTTATTTTGACAAAAATATCAGTATTATTAGTTCATCTTATTTCCTAGAAGAAAAAAATATTTCTAATTTTCTAACTAATAACTTCAACACACTTCTATGTTTTTGGGACAACACCAACTCTGCTTGTTGTGATGTAATAGAGTTAATGAATGACTCTTGAAGGAGTGGGTTGAGTTGAGAGACCAGCTGTGCAAGTTTTCAGTTTTTATAGCTGATTGTAGAAGAGTGTTAGCTTTCTGTAAAAGCTCATCATTTTTATTAGCATGAGATGTAAAAGTTAAGCTTTGATCTTTGATGAAATAGTGGGGGACTGTCAAATTAACATCTCTGAGAATGACTGTCATGTATGGAAGCGCACTGCATTCAATAAAAACAAAAATATATATATATATATATATATATTTTTTTTTTATTAATAAACTATTTTTAACTTGATATATATATATATATTATATATCTTATATTTTAGTATATCAATATACATTTTTGTTAGTGTTTTCTTTTTCATTTTTGTGGTGTTTCTTGTGTTTTAGTTATTTTATCATTTTTGTGATATGATGTTTTTTTGTCTATTAATATAATATATATATATATATATATATATATATAAATGCGAGAAGTTAAGGACACGTCTATAACTTGCAATGTTCAAACACACTAGTTCACTCTAAGAGTCAGAGTAACGATGCTATAGATTACTGTGGAACTTGTTTTTGCAATAATGAGTACTTGGCATTAGGGCTGGGTTGAAAAAATCAATTAACTCATTTGAATCGATTTAAGCTTAATAGATCAGTAATCGATACACAAAAGATATGAATCGATTTAGCACATGAAGCTAAAGTCCGCTAGTTTGATGCTAACTTTCAATAGAATTTCCCATAGGACGGCTAATGCTAGCATTTGGTTGACAAAAAAAAAAAAAAAAATACATTGCTGACTAAACGAACATCTTTATTTACTTACAGGAATTCATTTTTCATATTATTTTAAGGAAATCATTTTTAAAGTAACTATTTGTGGTCAAAAACTTCGTTTTTTCCCCCACATACTGTTGTCTTCTTCTTGAATAAAGTGTACTTCTACTGCGTGATCGCCACCTAGTGGCCGAACTGAAACGCCCTCCAGGAGAAGCAGCACTGTTTATAATGTTAATGATCTGAACATTTTTGTTAGAACTTCTCCTTTAGAGAATCCATGTAACACTGTATGACATTAACAATCTCATTATTTCACTAATAAATTTTACAATATGTGAACTGGATCAGATTAATATAAATATATTCTAATTAAATTGATTTTTAATGTATTTCTAATCAAATGTGTATAAATTTGTAAAATGAATTGAATTAAAGAATCGGAAAAAAATGGAATCAAATCGATTCAGGTTCTTGTGAATCGAATCAAATCGTTTCTGGAAATTATAACCGATACCCAGCCCTACTTCGGATGTTTTTTAGATCATCCATGGAGAATTTCTGAGAAGTTGAGAATGTTTGTCAGGGATGTTTTTGTGTACTTCATTCACGGTCCTTGCCTGGTAACCACGTCAGGTCGACAGCCTCCAAAAATGTAGAGCAAAGACACTTTTATTAATTGAATGCAATACGTTTTCATAGTCATGTCTGCAACACATATAAAGCAGTTTCTATTGAGCGCTGTGGTGGATTTCAGGGGAAATGCCAACTCTCAGCATTAGGCAGCTCCGTAAAAATACCAAGCAGCCCTTTGATTAATGTTTTTCAAAGAGCCATGAGTCAGCAGATAACGAAGCTGAAATCAAGCAGGGGGGAGAGCCGGGGCCACCTGTAGTGCTTTCATGAAGTGGGTATTTTGTCACCCTCGGTGTATCATTTCTGTAACAGTAGCAGTTTTAATGGAGCGGCATTCCAGGTGTCAGTTCCACACCTTTTCCTGTCCTTACATTTAAACTAATTACCTCGTGTTTCCCACAAGGCGACTAAACGTCAAAAAAATGTTTCCCAAAACTGGTAGCAACGGTTCCAAACATACAATGGCGCCCTTAAGGGGGACCTGTTAGTTAGGCTCGATGTGTTGCTGCGTGTCACTAGGTTTAACCACATGTGCCGCTGCAGCAATGCAGCATCAGACACCTCACTAACGTCTGAGGTCGGAGTCCTTCAGACACACTCACCACCCACATTAAAAAAAAAAAAAAAAGTCTTAAAGCTAGTTTTGGCTTACAAAAAATGTCCCTTTCAATATAAAGAATGTGGAAGTTCTTCTAGTTTATTCCAGCACACTGACTAAGAAAACAAGTCCACTTTATTTCATTGACAGTTTGTGCTGTAGCAATCAATGTATTGAATAGCAAAAAAAAAAACTTTTCCGATTTTATTCTCACTGGGTGAACTCTGCAAGGTCAGAATAGGATAAAATTGAACAAAAAAACTTTATTTCTGGGCAGCACAAATGTCTAAGTTGGAAGAAAGTCATCCAGACTGAGGCTTTACTAAAGAATAAGTTGGATCTAAAGTGAAGATGGTATATCCATATAAATATTTAAATGGTGATATTTAAAACATCATTGTTTGGTTAAAGGTGTTTATATATTATATATAGCTGCAGGAGGTGTTGCAGCATCCCTGTATTCAAGGCAGTCACTCCTGGGCTTTTTTCCCTGTAATTTAATTTCAATAATGTTCCAACAATTACATAAAATATGAAGGGTGGATCGATGCTCCTCTTAATGTTGCTTCAAATAGCAAAATCAATAGTGTATTAAAAGTGTAAACATCTCCCAGGGTGCAATGCTCGGTTTCCACCAGCAGATGGCAGCACAACTCATCCATACAGAACACAGAAAGGATTTGATTGACTTTGATATGGAATTATTTAAAAGATTTATATTTTTTTCCTTATTTAATCAGATTTTACAGTTCTTGAGACATAACTAAAAATACACAACCTAAAAGCATACAAAATACAGAGGAAAACAAAATATAAATAAATATGTGTCCATATCCTTAACTTTCCTCATCATCATTTTATTTTTTGCCACTCAGATGTTTGTCCTTTGTGTTCTTTGAGACATTAATAAACAGGAAATGTTTTTTTTTCTTGCTGTAGGAACAATGGTGTTCTCACAGTCACACCCTGGAAGTGACGTAAAAACCTTCCACCACTTGATGGCAGTATAACTGTGGACATCTGGACTTGGGAGGATAAAGGCGGGCAAGCTGTCTTTGTTCTGATGCATACCAGGTGGGCTGTGTGTGGGTAGGAATTAAGGGTAAGAGATACACTGCAGGCATTTTAAATATGAGATAATCCCACAAATGTCATGATGGAGCACGACGGACTTTCAGAGGAGAACCAATATATGAACACTCCAAAATGCTGCTGATTAAACAAAACAACAGTCTGCTGTCTGCAAATATATATATACATATATGGACAAATCACAATATTTCTCCCAGAAAAGTAATGTGATTAATTTTGGGGCAAATTGTGAATCTATCTTTAATCAAGCTAGTATTTGCTGTAAAAAGACTGATTCTTTTTTTCTTTTTTTTTACATTTGTGACATTTTGACCAAGTAAAAGATAAAAAAACAGCTAAAAAAAAGGACTCCTTATTACTTTATAAGTTTTTTTTACTAAAACAGACTTCCAACCTTTGCTTTTGTACCACAGAAGGAGATTTTTTTTTCCATTTCAACCTTTACGAAAAACGGGGGAAAAAATAAATCAGTGCTTGATTTAACACACCAAAAAACAGTATAGGAACACAATTCTTCGAAATAAAAAAAAAGTATTTATCTCAAACTGATGAACACCTCATTATCCCTTACATAAATGGTAATAACTGTGGTTTTGTATATGTCGCTACCCAATCTGTAACACCTACCCAATTGGTCCCTGCATGCTATCAAATGTGTCTTCTGCTAAAGCGTTTTATGGTCATAATCTCTTTAAATATTTCCTAATAATGTAAACGTTTATAGCAAAACTGTTGAGAAAATGTTACAAGGAAATTATCTTTTATGTGTTTTTGGTTTTTATTGGTTTAGTTTGTCATTTGTATGATTTACAAAAAATGTACAGAATAAACAAAACCAATAAAGAGAATTGACAGAATATTATGATGCTTATTGGATCCCTGTCCATCAATACACTACAAGTCCATGCTGATCAATTTAACAAACCAAATTATTACAATAAGTAGAAAACATTTTTTACAAATAAAAACAAGCAAATAAAAATCTTGCACAGAAGTGTTTTATAATCATTTATACATTTACATTTTAGAATAATAATCACAAGGTTTACAACAACAACAAGCACACAAAAATGTACAAATTACAAGGGGAAATTTAAATCAAATAACTTAACTATTGCAACATTGGCCACAAAGAGTAAGTAATGTAATGTTTGCACATGCGAGGACCAATCAGGCTGCAAATACAGATCAGGTAGCAACAATGACATTGTTTTGGATTCATTGTGTCAGGAATGATAGTTTGATATTTAAAAACCCAACAACAGTCATTGATATAAAAATCAAATTATTGTGAGAAAAAGCATGCTAATTTGTCTTAAATAAGTAACAGTCAAACTCTAGTTTAGTATTAGTCTTGTATATAGTTTTGTATTGTATTAGATAGTCAGATTAACATGATCAAAAAAGGAACACATTTGCATGTAATTCATTAATTGGTTAAGGAAATATAAAAAAAAAAATTTCATATTTAAAAATATAGCAATAAATATATAATAAAAATTAAATTAATGTGAATAATATTAAAAAAGTCTGTAATTAATTAAGAAAACACAAAAACAGTTAGTATTTAAAAACACAACAAGAGTTATAAACTAAAAACAAGATTAATACAATAAAAAATGCTAATTTGTCTGTTATTGTTTAAGTAAACAGTCAGATCCTTGCTTTATATTTAAAACACTACAGAAGTTATAGATTAGAAAAATGATTAACTTAACAAAAAAAGTACCAAGTCTGTTAAATACGTAATTAGGTAAACAGGTGGACTTTTGTTTTATATTTGAGAACGTGGCAATCGTTATAGATTAACTCTTGGATTAATGCGCTAAAAACAAACGAATCTGTCTGTCATGAATTAATCAAGTATAAACAACCGGAGATTTGTTTTATGTTTCAGAACACAATAATAGTTATAGATTAAAATTATGTTGACGCAATAAAAAAAAATACTGAATCCAGTAATTAGTTAAGTAAGTAAAAAAACAACAATATATATAGATTATGAATGAGATTAACACATTTAAAATAAAAAAACATGCTAATTTGTCTGTAGTTAATTAAGTAAATATTTTAAAAATTGTGCTTCATATTTAAAAACACAACATTAGTTATAGATCAAAAACTAGATTAACACAAGAGAAAAATGCTAATTTGTCTGTAATTATTAAAGTAAACAATCAAATCCTTGTTTTGTATAAAAAAACGACAATAGTTGTAGAATATTAAAGGAATTAATGCAAAAAAAAACCCAAAACACAAGTCTAATTAATTCTTAAGTGAACAGTCAGATTTTTGTTTTATATTTGAGAACACAGTAATAGTTATTGATTAAAATGAGATAAACACGACATAAAAAACACACGCTAATCAAATTAATTAAGTAAACAGTCGACCCTTTGTGTTATATTTGAGAACATGACAATAGTTTTAGATTAAAATCAGATTAAAGTGATTAAAAAACATGCTAGTAATTAATTAATTAAGTAAACAGTTAAACGCTTGTTTTATATTTAAAAACACAACAGTCATAGATTAAAAATGAGATTAACTCCCCAAAACAAACAAAAAACGCTAATCCGTCTATTATTTAATTAAACAGTCACACTTTTGTTTTATATTTGAGAACATGACAATAGTTATAGATTATTATCAGATTATCGTAAAAAACACACAAAAAACATGCTAATTTGTCTGTTATTTATGAATCAATCTAGATTAACTCTAGAATTTGAGACTCCAAACCAGAACCAAAGTGTTCATGTGTTGAAACAGGAAATAACTGTATGCATATATGATAATAGCATTATCTCCCCACTCCTCTTCCTTCACTGGAGCATTAAGAAACCCGTCTGACAGCGGCGGTTTGAAATGGCACACGGCGTCTTCTGATGAAGTCACCAGCAGTGTTTTAAACCGGAGGCAGCCTGCTGGCAAAGTTTTAATGTTAAACACTGCACTGTGTGGCGCGTTGAGATGAATATTTCATTATAAATGTCATAGCATGCAGGGATATGTGACCTCACTACTGCATGAAATGACCAGCATTCTGGCACTATTTGTGGCAGAGATAATTAAATGAATGCGTGCCCTGAAGTTGCTGAGCTGTTCTGGGTCAGAGAGGCGCGCGGCGCGGCGCTAGATAAATGTAATATTAGGTAATAATGGACTTAGCATACAAGCGAAAAAGTGTTTTTGCAGCTGGAAACATTTCTAATAGAGAGCCCTTGAGCTTGTTAGAGTCACAGGTTTATCACCTCATACGGTGTCAGAGTCTATCCGTCTTACAGCCAATTATTTGTTTTTAGAATGCTAAAAAATGGGAACCGCTCGATGAATTTGTCATGTGTTTGGTTAATTCATTAATAAGAAAAATACATAAACAAAAAGTTTGTTTTTGACTCAAATAATGGACATGTAGTTTGTTAAATGAACTTTCTCCTGTCAGTCCAGGTTAAGCTGATGTGACTGGTATTCGGAGGGGAACGCAGCGAGGCTGCACAAGGTGTGTCAGAGAGATAGAGCACAGTCAAAAGCCCAAAGCGCGCTGTGAATCCAGGTTAATTTGAAGTGATTAGATTAAGCAGTGTGAGTGTTGCTGCGGGGAGCGCTGAGATGTATCCCGCTCTGAGGGTGCGACTTACGCGCCGTCATTTGCTTCCGAGTAAGCCTGTGAGTTTCATGGTGCAGGATAGCAGGTATGCATCTCCGGCTCTTTGATAACACGCAGCTTGTCAGACTCGATTTGATTGAGTTGAACTTGGATTTTCTTCAAAGAGAAAGATAACTCTTAGAAAACTTAATTTGCTGATTGAAAACTTTAGAGCAGGGGTCTCAAAGTGGCGGCCCGCTTAATATTTGCTATTGTTGTTGGATCTAGTCGTCACAAAAGTCCTTAGCAACAGTTGCTAGCGTCGTTAGCTCCTGTTATCTCACAGGACACGCAGAAGAAATTGTTTAGTAGTACACAGACATGAACAAATGTTGAATAAAGTTCTTCAGACAAAGACAATGGGACACATAAATGTAGGTTCTTGAAAGTGGGATTCACATTGGACAAGCAGGGAGGGGCTTCTTCTTCTCCTTCTTTTTTATCGTTCACCGCCACCTACAGTCAAGAGGGCTAAAAAGGAAAAATATGGCGCCTGAAAATTAACACCCGGAAGTCCCTCCCCCTGCCATCAACCTTTTTGAAATTTTTCCCTTTTTGACGTTTTTTTTCTCCGTGACACTCTCTGTCATGGAGACGAAATGGCATTTTGCGGCTCCGATCAGCTGATTCACAGAGAAAAAAACAGTTACAGTTCATTCACATTCAAAAGCGTGAAAGCTGATCGTTCTGAAAAGGTTTTAAAATATCAATTTGAAAGGGTTTCCTAAAGTTTAGAGAATGTCGGCTTACGCAGTTGCGATTTCCGCTTCCGGCTATAGATTCTGGCGCCATCTTGTGTGTGACCAGAGGCCCCGCCTCCCTACTATTGGAAAAGACTTGGTGGAAATTTCGGTGATTCATGCTCCAGACCTTTTCTTTGACAGCTATGAAACTCTGTCTTATATTACTCCAGTGACAGAACACTTTTATTTTTTTTTTCTCCATGACCAATTTTCAAAAGGAACTTCTGTGAATTAAAAGGGACTCCATCCATATGTCATATGTCAGTACCACATTCCTGATTGGTCAAAGTTTGGCCTGGTTTCTTCCTTTTTATACGTAGAGCCTGAAAATGGTTGTAAAAACGTGCAAAGCTACACGTGAATGCAAGAGTCTTGAACGTAGGACATGAAACGAGCATTTAAATGTGTCACATAGACTTTTCATTAGAAATGGCCCTTTGAACACATGTTACTGAGGGTGCTATGAATGTAGCCCAGAAGTTCTGTTTTTATCCTGCTGACTGGTTCTTGCTCTCCAATTTCTTTCATGCTGCCAGAATGTTGCTAAAAGACGCTGAAAAAAAAAATATAAATGACCTTTTTTTTTTTGTCTTAAAATTAGACGATGGAAGTCTAAACCTGACCCAATACTTCATCAACGTATCAGGGAGTTTTTATATTTATCATATTAACTGGTTCCTTTTTTCTCCACTTCGGCTCGGAAATTACCTTATTTTAGCAAGTACATGAAAGCAACAACAAGAAGGGATTTGTATTTATTGAAGCTGGAAATAAATTCAAAAATTAACAATAACATCCTATTCTAAAGGCTCCTAATAACGAAACCCCTCCCACCATTCCCAAGGTGACACATCTCAAAATACATGTTCAGAGTTAGCATTAGCATTATAAATGTACATAAAATGTAGTTTTTTCCTTTAGTTTTGGCAAAGACTTCATCATTTTGGGGTTCTTACTAGATGTGAAAACACTACAGAAACCAACTTTTTTCCATGTCATATATTATTTATAACACTTGTAATATGACATCATCTTTACACATTCTTTCACATTTCTGTGGAGCTCTATTCTGTACACTTAATTAAATTTGTAGTAACTTCTGTTGTGGAATCAACATCCATTTTTAAGGCACCATTAAGGTGCAAAAATACTGCATGATACAAACATGTCATGATGGCAGCATTGTCAGGACTGCAAAAGAGGATGAAAGTAGGTCATTTCATTTCACTTTGCCTAACTTTTTAAATACTTTCTTTCAGCCTGCTTTCATATTTGAATCAACCAAACTGCCTGGAAAAGTTGCCTGGCAACGACAGCTGCTCGATTGGGAATGACGACCCTCAAAATGAGCTCCAACAAGACAGAGTGAGGATGACTCCTAATATTCTCCTAAAAATCAACGTTCTTACCTGGACCACTCCACCATTTAGTTTGGTTAAACCTATGAAAATTGTGTTTTTATTGAGGATAGAAAACATTCATAAAGAAAATTCAATTTAAAATTGCATTTTTGAGTATTTTTTTATTCAAATTCATTTGAATCAGGAGCAGATAATAAAAAAAGGCTGCTGTAAAAAATTATATTTGTGATGTAGAAAATACACTGGGCAGCCACAAGTCTGCTGCTTTCCTCCTCAACGGGGACGGGAAGGGGGGCGGGGTTGATTTTTGCCCAAAAAATGCATATTTATAATTAAAAAAAACACTGGAAACAGTTTGAAAAGAGGTCTGACGATGACCGGAGTGGGTCTTTAACGGAGTGAAAATTAGCTTCCATACTTGTCAAATGAAGTGATTTAACCCTTTAACACCTGAGGCGTCACCACTGACGCCTAAACACAAAATCTTTAACGTTCTGTAACTTTTAACTGTTAACACAGTGATGGCTAATGGGTTCATTTTTATGTAAAATCTGGTCAAAAAATGTAGACAACTACAGATAAACATTTCAGGATTTATTGGAATGATGAAAACATTGTTCTGATTAGCACTGGCTGTGAACGTTTCTGTTCTCTTTAAATCACACATCAGAAATCCTTTTCTCTTTAATGTATTTCACTTTACTAGAGACACGCGCACGTTTTTGTCTGTGCTCAATAATCCACGTTCATTGCTGGCTTTTTCCACCAGAAAACAGTCTGCTCCCTATCTCCACCAGGAACTAGTCTTCTCCCTCTTTCCACCAGGAAGTTGTCTGATCTGTTTCTCCACCAGGAAATAGACTCTTCCCTTTCTCTACTGAAACAGTGTGCTCCCTTTCTCAATTAGGAAATATTCTTCTCCCCATCTCCACCAGGAAGTTGTCTGATCCCCTCCTCCACAAGAAAAAGACTCCTCCATTTCTCTACTAAAATAGCTTGCTCCCTTTCTCCACCATGAAATAGTCTTCTCCCTTTCTCCACCAGGAATTTATCTGATCAGTTTCTCCACCAGGAAATAGACTCTCCCCTTTCTCTACTGAAATAGCGTGCTCCCTTTTTTCCACCAGGAGATAGTCTGCTCCCTTTCTCAAATAGGAAATATTCGTCACCCTATCTCCACCATGAAATAGTCTTCTTCCTTTCTCCACCAGGAATTTATCTGATCAGTTTCTCCACCAGGAAATAGACTCTTCCTTTTCTCTACTGAATTAGCGTGCTCCTTTTTTTCCACCAGGAGATAGTCTTCCCCCTTTCTTAACAAGGAAGTTGTCTGATCTATTTCTCCACCAGGAAATAGACTTATTTCCTCCTCCACTGAAATAGCTTGCTTACTTTCTCCACCAGGTGATAGTCTACTCCCTTTCTCCACTAGGAAATAGTCTGGTGTCTTTATCCACCTGGACATAGTCCTCTCTTCCTCCAATAAATTAGTTTGCTCCCTTTCTCCACCAGGAAATAGACACCTCCCATTTTCCATCATGAAATGGTCTGCTCCCTTATTCCAGCATCTGCCCAATATTACCGTCCCGCCATTCTCTGATACGTTCAGGATGCATCCCAACGTGTTGAGCAGATTCCTCACCAGAAGTGTCTTCACAAAGTTTGAGTGCTAAACCAAAAGAGTGCTTCTTGGCCTTCGCTACACTGGCTCAACACAGACAGCTTAGCTAGCTAATCACAGCTAGGTTAGCGTAGAAAGTGTTTGTGTTAGCCCTGGGGCGGAGCAGACTCTTCCTGGAGGGGGTGGTTCTCAACTTGTGATGTAAGCATGTGAGGACCCGCTCAGATTACTCAGAAGTGTGTGAACGGATCAAAGTATCGCTTTGGGGTTGTTTATAGTGAGGATTGAACAACATAACACTGAAAACCTCAAAAAGTCGATTTTTTTTTTTGTCATGGTATATGGCCCCT
>NC_050525.1:10095733-10141248 GCF_002922805.2 Oryzias melastigma
TCTGTAGGAATGACAGCCAAAAAAAAAGCTGAAAAAAAGCTGCCAGGTCTTGAAAATCCCAGAGCTTTTGTTTAGGTTTGCACATTTCTTGGCGAAGAGGACGATGAAAGTAGCATAAACCCTTCTAATTAAATGCATGTTCACAGCTGCTGTTTGAAAAAAAAGACATAGTCTGTGAAAAAGACTCATTTAGCAAACAGAACTTGTGTTTTGAGAACTGCTCTGATAGCAGTAATACAGTTTCTAGCTTCAGGTGTACATGTGAATTTCTCTGCTTTTTTTTTTTTTAATAAATGAGTTCTGTGGGTATGCAAGAGATAGTTTTAATGTTCCTTGCAGGACTCGTGTTGTGGACTGCACACAATAAGCTATTGATTAAACCCCCTCAAAACTGGAGGCCGCCGTGGAAACGCACTTCTTGATGTCACACAGCTTCACACCCTCAGTTCAATATCCTTTCATGTCCCTCATGATGGGATTTTCATTTTCTCCAAGCAGATTGCTCATCTGCAGATACATAGGGAGATGGGTGTTATTCAACTTTGTTCAAATACACCTTGAGAAAATTCAATCTGGGGAGGACACGGCTGTGAATGGATGGCAGACTTTGATCCCACCCAGGACTGGAAGGGTCCGTTTCTCTTTTTTAAAATTAAGCTGCTGTTACTATTTATTAAGAGCTCAACTTAAGCTGTTGGCAGCAGAAAATGCTTTTTTAGCAGAGATGGATTACCTTTCATTCTGCTTGGCACGCTGAATATGTGAAGAAATTGTTGAGCCTTGAAAGATTAGAGTTTTTGGAATTAGAGAAGAAGTTAGAGATGTATATGCTTCCCAATTAGAAATAACTGCAAGCTGCTTTAAGCCTTGTGACTTTTTTTTTTTTTTTACCAGTTGCTTTGTGTTTTTAACAGACTTCCTCTGCCCTTCTGATGTTCCTACACTGTATTAAATTGATGCAACTTTTAGCACTAACTTAATGCGTTACTTTTACTGACCTTGTTAAAATCAAGCACTATCTGATGAGGATATGCATACTCTACATGCAAACACCATTTTATTAAAAAAAGTCATTTTCAACAGAACCCTGGACATCCTACTGAAAAAAATACACACAAACACACATATATATATATGTACATTTGAGTTCCCACAAAGTAGCGTATTCTTTGCATTTTGTGTACACGATTTAGCACACACTAACGTGTGTGAACAAAAGACTAATTTGTGGTAACAATTTAATAATTTTTTATCTCAAGGTCATGTCCAGGGCTCCGTAATTTTAGTTTTAAGAGCCAAAAAATATTCTATGGAGCCCTGGAGTGGACATTTAAAAGCAAACAAAAAAAAAACTACCCTGAAACTATTAATTACTAGAAAAATAGTCATTTGTTTGTACCAAATGGTAATTTGTGCTCTAAAAATGCTAATTAAAAGCTACTTTGTGGCCACAAGATACAAATTTGTATTCACAAAATGTTATTTTGTGCCCTCAACCCCCCCCCCCCTCCAAAAAAAAACAAAAAACAAAATTTGTTCTCTTAAAATACTAATTTAGTGTTCTTTTAAGGCCAATAAAACAGTATTGTGATGATAATAATAATAATTTGTGGCCCTAAAATGATAGTAAAATACCAGTTTGTAGCCTCAAGATGCCAAAATAATAAAAAAGAAATGTTGCTATCCATCAAAAGGCTAGCAACATGCTAATTTGTGGCCACGAAATAAAAAAAAAAGTCCCCTTAAAATATAAAATAAAGTTCTGTCCTTAAAATGCTAATTTGTCACCACAAATTTTAAAATTGCGCCTTCAAAAATGCTTCTAAAATGCTAGGTTGTGGCCACGCAATAAGAAAATGTGTCCTAAAAAATATCAATAAAATAACTACTTGTGCTCTTAAAATTGTTATTATATGCTTTTTTTTGTGGCAACAATTTTTTTTGCCCTCAAAATGCTGCTAAAATGCTTTTTTTATGTCCAGAAAATAGAAATTTGTGTGCTCAGAATGCAAAATAATACTAAATTGTGCTGTTAAAATGCTAATAAGATTATGCCCTCAAAATGCTACTAAAATTCCTTTGTTGGTGCAAAATAAGAAATGGTGTCCTAAAAGTTTGAATAAATACTTTTACTCTTAAAATGCTAAAATATATATATATATATATATATATATATATATATATATACGGCCACAAAATAGTAATGTGTGAAGTCAAAATGACAATAAAAACACTAATTTGTCCTCTTTAAATGCAACGAAAATGCTAATTTATGGTCACAAGATATTATTTTGTGCCCTCAAAATGCCAAGAAAAATACTAATTTGTGCCCTTAAAATGTCAATAAATGGGGATTTGTGCCCTAAAAATGCTAATATAATAAGTATTTGTGCTCTCAAAAAAAAAATAATAATAATCATTATTTGTGCCCTCAAAATGGACATAAAATGCTAACCTTTGGACACAAAGTACTAATTTGTGGCCATAAAAATCTAATACATTCAACACACAACACACTATTTTGTGGCTACAAATGATTAACTTAAGGGAAACTTTTTTTTTAATGTCCAGGGCTCCATAATTATCAACATAGAATATTTGAAAATCCGATATCTTTTTTAATAAAATAAATAAATCTAAGAATAGTCTGATTTCCATTCTAGATGTGCAGTGTGCAGAACCTCTCCTGGGAATCTATGCAAATCAGACGTCTATATTCTTTTAAAGCTTTCAAGTCTTGAGAAAGGTATCTACTACCAAGCTTTCTGAAACAACAGAAGAAAAGAAGCAGTTTTTATGGCTACAGAATAGAATAGAATAGAATAGAATAGAATAGAATAGAATAGAATAGAATAGAATAGTGTAGAGAAATGCATTTTTTTCCCAATTATTTTGTCAGAGCAAGTGCTCTCTGGACTGACAGTGATAGCAAGTGTCTGGCTTTCAACACGCAGCTGTCTTTTTCACATAATGCATTCACATACAGGCTGTCAGATTCTTCCCATAGAGCTTGTTTACCACTGTCCATAGCAAACCAGGCTGCATAAAATTACTGGCAATTGTCAGTTTTGCTGCAGATGGAAAGAAATAACACAAACAGCAAAGGCAGGAAAAAAAAAACTGCAGAGGTTGGACAAACAAAGTGTTGTTCTCAACTAAAAAAAAAGGCCAGCGCTTACATTTGCAGCAACAAGTGACAGCTGTCATCATCAAACAGAGGAAATCTTGACTTTTTATTACAATTTTAGCACGAGCCTTTTTTGTGAGTACTGTTAAATATGAAGTGACTTGGTTTGGAAACAGAGTAGAAAAGGGAAAGTAGGCTGACAGTAATCACAAATATTTAAATGAATACCACAAGCCTGCAGGGACTGTTATTACCTCCTCTAATCCTCCGTGCATCGTACAAACATGCTTACTGTACGCGCAGGAGCAGGTAAAATTACTTTAAAATCCAGTTGACTTAATCTGTATAGACTGGCTAAATATGCAGGGAAAAAGTATCTCAGTTATTACATTGGATCACACATGTAAAATCGACGACCTGCGAGGAACATCCTCGACTAAATCAGTACATTCAATGTTTTTTGAAAGCCTAAACGTGTGTTTTTTTTTTATATATTTCCAAACATGAATCAGAAATGTCACGAAGGTTCAAAGGGAATGTGTTCGCTCATCCTCCACACCATCAGAAGATGACCCATGGTGTCAAACTGAAATGGTTCTTATTCCATTTCTAATGTTTCTCCTGGCTGAAGTTCCGTTTGGACCAATGGGTGAGTGTTTATTTAACAAACTGATGGTAAAAGAGGCCGAAAGAAATTCAAACCAAAAAATTGATCATGATATCTTATGTGGCGATAACTGTATCGATATAAAATAATATTGGGATGTTATTTAATTAATTATTTATAAGCAAACGTGGATCTTACTATTGTTTTACACTTAAACTCCCGACCACTAGTTGGCAGCACTGCACACCGAGCCTCTTTCAGCACCTCTACACCAAAACAACAACAGGATCTCACAAGCTTGTGAGACATTTATTCAGCTTTACTGGTTTTTGGTTGGTTGTTAGAACGCTCAATGAGACGTACAACATAGTTTTAACTTGGGATAGGTAACAATCTTTGGAATGGAATTCGCCTCTCTACGTCAACTTCATCGACTATGAGACAGCATTTGACAGTGTTGATAGACAGACCCTCTGGAAACTATTAAGGCACTATGGAGCACTGGAGAAGATCACTACAATTATCAAAAACTCTTATGAAGGACTGACCTACAGGATAGTTCATGGAGGCCAGCTGACCGATGCTTTTGAAGTGAAGACTGGAGTGAGGCAAGGATGCCTCCTGTCCCCGTTCCCGTTCCTGTTGGCAATTGACTGGATTATGAAGTCATCAACAGCAGACAAGCGAAACGGCATCCAGTGGACACTTTGGACACAGCTGGACGACCTGGACTTTGCAGATGACTTGGCCCTTCTTCCACACACCCAAACACAGATGCAGGAAAAGACAGCCACAGTTGCGACTATTTCCTCACAGCTGGGGCTAAACATCCATAGGGGCAAGAGCAAAGTCCTCAAGTTAAACACCACCAGTCAGACACCCATCATCCTGGAGGGCAAGGTGCTGGAAGAAGTGGAGACCTTCACCTACTTGGGCAGCATCATGGACCTTCAGGGGGAACAGATGCGGACGTGCAAGTCCGCATTGGAAAGGCAAGGGCAGCATTTCATCAGCTGAAGAAAGTATGGGGAGCCACGGACCTGACTACTAATACCAAGGTCAGGATTTTCAACACCATGGTGAAACCCATACTACTCTATGGTGCTGAGACTTGGAGGACTACAGTGACAACAATGAAGAAGATTGAGACCTTTGTTAACACCTGCCTTAGAAGAATCCTGAGAATCCACTGGCCAGACACAATCAGCAACCTAGACCTGCGACAGAGAACAAGACAGCATCCTGTGGAAGAAGAAGTTCTCCAGAGAAGGTGGCAATGGATTGGACATACTCTCCGGAAATCTGCGTCCAGTATCACACAGCAAGCCTTAACTTGGAATCCCCAAGGAAGAAGGAGGAGGGGGAGACCAAGAAATTCCTGGCGCAGAGATGTGGAGGCAGATGCTAAGTCCATGGGCTACACGTGGGGACAGCTGGAGCGACTCGCCCAGGACCGGACCGCCTGGAGAGCCCTTGTTGGTGGCCTATGCCCCATACAGGGCCACAGGCAAAAGTAAGTAAGTAAGTATAGGTAGCAAAACTCTGTGGCACATTGGTGCCGGTACCATATAAAATTGTGGATTTTGGTGCTTCGCGGCTGCCTGACGTGCATTGTGCATTGGACGTTGTCTCAATCAAAAAAAATTGGTCACAAATGACCAGAAGTTTGGCAGTACTTCACGGCTAAAGATCCTAATTAGGCGACCTGATCAGAGTGACGTCTTTAATGCTCTGAAAAAAGGTCGTCATCGTAGTGATTAGCGGTGAAATCCATGTTTACTTCCAAGAGTGGAAACATCCTGAATTCCATCCATTTTCTTAACCCACTGGGGCCGCAGGGTTGACAGAGACCATCCCAGTTATGGTCAGGCGAAGGCGGAAAACACCCTGGACAGATTGCCAGCCTGTCACGTGGAGCTGGATCAACAGCTACGCTAGCCGCCCGGTGGACAGCTTAGCGAGTTAGCTAAGACACAGCAATGCGCTTGCTGGTGCCTCTGTAGAGCTCTACAAAACATGAAACCAAGCTACTCGCTCACCATCATCCATGTTTTCCATGATGTGGCAACAAATGAATTCCAGATCAACCTTGCTGATTGGTCCGAGGCAGAGGTGTCAAGCCGTTGTGCGGTAAATTTGACGTACGTCAAAATCGCGTCTGCCGCGTCTAGAGTGAACACATCATTATTGAAACGTATCAGTTAAGGCAGATTTATGCTTTTTTATTTTTTTTCTTATACTAAAAAATATTTTGTGAAAATCAAACAATTTAGTGATGAAAGAATATTTCTTAATATATCAAAAGAAAAGCATCATGAATTTGCTTGGGTAATTAACTAACTAAGTAACTAAAACAGTTGTAGTGCCCAATGTTCTGATCATTAAATACAATATTTTCTACTATTTCCCCAATGTAAAAAATGTGTTAAAATAAATAAAAACAGTTTTTTCAAACTCTACAAATATACAGTAAAATATTATCTCTGGTACAGTGTTAAGATGCATCACAATATGTATCACGAAACGTGTGGTATTGCCAAAAATACACACCCTTAGTTATAAAGTCAGCTACTGTATGTTAAAAGAGCTGGTTAATCAACATTTTTTGGTTAATCTAAATATTGTCTCTGGTACAGTGTTAGGATCTATCACAACATGTATCGCTACGTGTGTATCGCGATACGTATCATATCGCCAGACTCTTGCCAATGATACACACTCTTACATACAAAGTCATCTACTGTATGTTAAAAGAGCTGGTTAATCAACAGCTATTGGTTAATCTAAATGTTTTTTAATTTCAGATGACTTATGGGGAATTTTATATTAAAGGTCCACCTCAGCATTTTTAGGATTTTACATGATATTTTATAATAATCTAAATCTACTCAAATTAGGGCTTTGTGCATGGTTAACAAATGATACTATTGGGTTATGTTTTTGGAACAATTACAGATGGCGGGATGGATAACATTTAAATTTTACCACACTCATAGACTGAGTGGCCAGCTGGGACAAATCAGAGTAATACTAATGGGCCACTTAATAAGAGAGTCAATATCCATGTCAGAGACAAGAGAGCAAAAAAATGCCACTTAAACTGACATTATGCCACTTGATCTGATAAAGTGGCACATGCATTACCTTCTGCATAGAATATTCACTGAAGTTTACTTGGACTGAAATGATATTTGAACATTTGAACTAAGATAGCTGCATTTTGGAAAGGACAGAATAAAGTTTGACTAATTACAGACAGAAAATTGGATAAATCTGATTAAACTGTCTTTTCTTTTTTTTTTAATAAAACAATGTTTATGCAGCTAATTGAAAAACTAACCTTCAAATGAAAGTCTTTGGTGCTTTTTCAAGCAGCACATAACCTTGTTCCTCACAAAGAGCCAAGAGACCCTGAAAATACTGATGAGATATGTGGCTGCTGAGGAGAAGCAGCAGCAGCTTCAAGAACAACATTTAATATGCGAACTGCTGAGCGTCAATGGGAAATGTCGTAAAGATGTACAGACTGATTCATGGCTGTTTCTGCCTGTTCTGAAGCTGATTTTTTCAAAGGATCTGCTTTGTAAATGATCACATTCACCCACAGACTTAACAGCTGTGATATGAAGGAATTTCTGTTGTAATTTGCCTTATTTTGAAATTAATTTGCATATATTGCTTTTATTTGGTCTTTCAAGGGCTGAAGACAAAGTAGAAATTTGTGAAGAGGAGGTTAAAGGTGGACTGAATAAAGACCAAGAAAGACTGAAATGTGGGTTTTTATGAAAGTCCTAATGACCAAAAAAAAAAAAACATTAATCAAAGACATTCTCTGATGATGAAAATTGTGTCTTTAACATGCTTTTGGGTCATTTTTCTCACAAAAAATTGGGATAGAGTAGACAAACATAATCAAATCAATCAAATTAAATGTACATCTAACATGTCTATTAGTCTACGTTTGAATTTTTTGTAATAACACCAACAGTATTTTGTCAATAACAATAAATTCAGTCCAATTATATAGGGAATAAACATATTTTCATATAAGTCTGTTAAATTTTCCTTTATCGTTTGTCGAGTGGATACACAATGATAGGCCTAAAGAAAGCAGCAACACAACAGTGTGTTTCTGTTTCCTAAAACAGCATTTCTAACAAAAACTTATAAATAAAAATAATCCAAATTAACAATCTTTGGCTGGAAAAATAATCCTGGGTTATTTCATTTAATGCATGATTCCCTCAGCCAATATTTAATCATGTGTACAGTATTAAAGATGGCGTCTAACATTAACAACAGTTGACAGTCTGTTTCACCAGAGCAGTAGAGAAGCTGAGATTCAGGGAAAGGACAACGTGAAATCTACATCCCCATGAATGTTAGTTTCTTACGATATGTGTTTAACTCTTGATTAGTAGCTGGGTTGGTTTGGTGAAGGTGTGGGGCCAACCACCTATAAAAATGGACATCTTTCCAACATGGATGTCTCCCTTTAGTTGTATGGCTTTGATGGTACAGCAGTGTAGGTTGCTTTCCTCCCTTACTTTTCTTAACTCATGTATGTATCATGTATTTTTGCTAAATAACAACATAAAAAGAAGAGAACCTTGACTCGTTGTGTGGATTGTTCATCTGACATCTGGTGTCAGGAGTGGGATCGCCAGTGTCTTGGGAGGAGGCCAAAGATGGAAAGCCGCAAAGGACCTAAGAAGGGCCACGCACGACCCACAATGCAAACCAGAAGTCAAGAGGTGAAGGATGTAGAGGTGGAACCAAGCTGGGAGACTGATGTTGACGGCGGCCCATCAGCAGAGCGTCCCGGCCCAAGAAGAGATGTGGAGCAGCCTAAGATGATGGAAAAGCTCCAGCAGTTTCTGAACTGAAGAACCTGAGGAAAAAATACTTGTATTGGTTGGTTTTTCATTTCTTGAAATCAATTATGTCATTATTTGCCATTAAAAAAAAAAAGTAGGGCAGATGGTTTCTGAATTTCTTATAAACTCCAGGACCCTAGATAGTCCTGCATGATATCGATTTTTAGCAATTAGGGAGTAGTGAAGGAATTCGGATATAGATGTGGCGATATCATAAAATACCTAACCTTGGGCCAATTTTCTGCCAGTTTTTCATTTTCGATGATTGTTCAAGATTAATGGTAAAGCTCAACTATACTGGTAGAGTCTGAATGATCTCAGACATGGAGATGAGTTAACTGAAATCCTGATCTCTCAACATCATCTGTGTCTTCCAGCAATAAGGCTAAAAACAACAGTTTTTAGCCTTATTGCTAAATTAGTTAAAAACCGTTGACGGTAGCTCCTCCCACACAGATTAGGAATTCACTTTTGGACTACATGTTTTTCATATTTTTGGTCAACCTATTGGTTATTGTGTCCATGCATGGGGAGGACATCCAAACTCTGCACAGACAGACCCCAGCTGGGACTTAAACCAGAGCAGTCTTCATGTTAAGCGAGGCTACTAACCCCTATGCCACCATGTAGCACAATCAACAATTTTAAAATAAGCTTCACAAACCTTTCCATACTTTGTTTAATAAAAGAACGCATCAAGGTTAATGACATTTGTACATTTGGAATTTAAGATTTTAGGCCTAAGAAAGTCCTGCTGGTTCGGGTTGGTGTTTTGATTCTCTGTTTACCTTATCTATCATTTTTTTCTCTGATTTTTGACAATTGTGCGTGTTTTTCTCTCCTCATTTTAGTAGTTCAACTAACAACACTGCAGACAATTTAAAAAAAAAAAAACCTCGAAATATTCGATCTGCCTCTGTGACTGATGAAAGGACCGACATACACACACCAAAACGAGTTTCCCTGTGAGTGTAAACAGTTTGCTTCTGTTGAGAGGTTAGCTAATCATCCGGCACAGTGTCAATGGACGTAAACTGCCAAAGCCGGGCCACGGCAGCAGACTGAGGAAGAAGGCCAGCAGCATCATTATGGAGAGGACTCACACCAAAAACACTTTTCTTTCTGGCCAGAACCGTCTGAGACCAGATGTCTCGTGTCAACGTGATGCTTTGAATTTGCTTTCATCTTTCAACATACACACGTTAAAAACAAAAAAAAAACAGTTTCACAGCCGTACAACCGTCACTGAGAAATATTGCAAGTAAAAGGAAATTTCAAATTGTTCATCCAATTCTCAAGTACAACTGATCAATTTTTTTATCTAAAATGTCTGTAACTATTGTTCCCTCATTTATCGCGGTTCATGTTTTTTTCTTTGATGTTTCTCAACTGTTGAAGGACATCAACAAATGAAAAAAAAAACATGAATTACATTTATCATGCATGTCAATCATCACAAAAAACAAAATTACATAGGTGGCCAATGCAACACTAGAAAGTAGTCAAATGATCTGTTTATGCAGCAAGTCATATATGCTAAACAAGAAATCTTATAAGATATTAAAATTTAGAAACAGAGTTCAACATAGCATTAAAAATGGGGGAAAAAAGCTGTTAGATAGTTGAATGTTATACAACCCAATAACAGGTTTTGGGGCTAATTTGGTATTTTTTTAGGTTTTCTGAAACACATTGCAGTTTATTTTGATTAAAGTGACAAAAAAGGGTCTAATAGGTAAAAATGACTCATTTTAGAACAAAATAAGAGTATGATTTTAGAACCCAAATTCTCAGTATCACAACATTCTTAAAGTGGAACCAAATAAATACTGTAAAATTAGAGTTTTTTGAGTCGTAAATAAAGTTTTTCTTTTGTCAAGAGTTTGAGACAAGTTTTATGACCGACTTTAATAATATGTATTTTTTAGATCCTAGTTATTAGTGAGATTTAAGTCTTGTTTCCACTCATTTTTCTTTAAGTTTGAGTTTCTTAATGCTGTTTTAAAGTGTTAGCATAACAGCGTGAACCAGTAATTGAGCTTCTATTGTGTTTTATTTTAGAATAATACCGCTGCTGTTGTCTTGTTGGGGATTTTTCTCATTTGTTTGATCCTGCATTTTATTTTTGTTGCACAACCAAATCAAACCAAATTTATGCTTTTCTCTTTCTTTGGAATAATCTGGAAACAAAATACCCACATTATTTTGGAGCTGTTTGTGTCTCACCTGGCTACATATACACAATGTACCAAAAGTAAAGCAAGAAAGGGACGAGCTGCTGGATGACCTCCATTATTGTTGGTTTTTTAGTCGTTATACTACAATGACACAATGACTTGCTAGCTGGCCTTATTGGACCAGATCGTACCACTCAGTGGAAACGAGGGGAAAAAGTTCTCAGTTGTGCTGATTTTAGGAAAAGCTTGGAAAAGTGTAGAAAAAAGAGAACGTAAAACAACTTCAAATGTCTTGAATGTCAAAAAATCTGATTTGAAGTCTCTGCAAATATCATATAGTTTGCACTTCGGTTATGCATTTGTCATAAAGACTAAAATGTCAGAGAATGTGCCTGAAGCTTCTCATAAAGCCAATGATGTGTAACACACAGTTTTGGTAGATATTTGTCACCCGAGTCACTGAAACTGAGCTCAAAACTTGTTTTATTTATTTTTCTTAAACAACAGAGCACATATCTGAGCACACATCCAAGCTTTTAACAATAACACGCTCTTTTCCAAAGCAGAAAACCGTCATTGTTTCAAGCACAGCTAACAGGATTAAGAGGTGAACGGCACGCAACGCTTTTCATTCATGACTACCCGTTTTTAACACTGAAAGAGGCCATTTCTATGGAAATGCAATGTTTACACGCATGGGAGAAGTCTATTAACTGCCATTTTGAAAATGTTATGTGCACACTGCTTCCCAGGGTTTTTACCTCATGTTGCCCTCAGCCTTGTCTTCCTTGTTTTCAATTTTTTCCCCCTGTGCTCATCCAGAGGAAAAACAAATGGTGTAAATATCTTTGTGCCTGATTAAGCACAAACCATTTCTTTTCCTCTTTGCCAACATATTGAAAACTAAATGTCTCACTAGTGCTCCCAAAAGAAATACTCTCAACTGAATGGACATTTTTTTTTCTTTTCTTTCTTTTTTTTTTACCTTGAAAGCATTTAAATGGAGTTGGACAGACTGGTCTCTTCTCTCCAATCTACCAAGGTGTGTCAGGAGTTCAATAGTGTTTTGTGGAGCGTGAAGTTACAGAGCTAGTGATGTGTCCACCGCAACAGAATAAAGTGATAGTAATGCACTGACAGCACCACTTATAACAGAGAAAAAAAAGTCCTCTGAGATTGTGAAGAAAAACTTTTTGAAAAGATTTTACACATTTTTTTTTTAAAGACACATTTTTCATTTAAAGAAATCCTCCAATGAAAATTGTGTTTTTAACATGTTATTTATGACGTATATAAAGAAAATTGAGCTAAAACTTGAATTTCTTAATATTTTTCTTTATTCAAATCATTGTGACATTGTAGCAGACAAAAAATGAAATGGAGAAAAAGAGTATGAAGGTGAATATGTGTCAATAAACACAAATTTGAAGTAAATATACTCTTACCATGTTAAAAATAAGCCAAGTTAAGTGGTTATGCACTCAAACTTTTATGAAAAGTAAGGACATTTAGTTTTAACAGTGTCGCGGTGGAGCTAGCATAGCGCTAATTCCAGCCAACACAAGTGAACAGTTAATATTTTTACTCTATAATGGCGTTAAAATGTTATTAGTACTAACAGATGGTCAATAGAACCCCCGTTCTCAGCTGAGTAGTTTATTAACAGAACCGAAGTACAAAAAAAAGCCGCGCTAGCTGTCGGAACCGGCTGTTACATCTACCCCCCTCGGATCTGTATGTTGAATTTGCCATAGCTAGTCTATAAACAGGATGAACACTCCTACAAATATTCGTGAGAACATATTTACCACCAATAACATTAACGGAAAGTATCTTCCTATAGGGAGCTGTTGGCATCGATCATATGTCAGCACGTTTCCCCCCGCTCGTTTTTGTGGGTATGGGAGGGGCTGCGGCAGACTGTGCAGGTTTTTAAAGGATTACTCTTAAATGCGTGAACTTTATAGTGTGGAATGAACAGTAAAATGTATTTAAAATTTCAAAAAGTAGAATGTTCACATTAGGGCCACATTAACAGTTGAATTTTTTCAATTTTGGCTTCATCTCTTCCTGTCCTCACCTTGACTTTTATGGAAGTGTCTGTGACTCATAACTAAAGATAAACGTCAATATTTGAAAATGCTTTTCGATTTTCACAATCTAACTGCATTACTAGCCTTTGAAATGAAATGAAAAGGGAATTTTCCAAACTTTTTCTTCCTTTTTCTTCATCATTATTCTGTGAAATAATTAAAATGATAAAGAAAAGGACATTTGATATATTTGATACATTTTTTGCACGGCGAAATGTGAAAACAAAAAAGCAGTCTTCGTTAACTTTGTCATTTTAATTATGCCAAAGAAGTTTTCAGTTTTGATGAAGAAAATGAAAAAGCCATTTGGAGAATTGCTATTTCATTCTATTTAAAAGACAAGTAATGCAGTTACATTGTAAAAATGAAAAAGCATTTCTGTCAATCCATTTTAGATTTTAAATTTGATATTTCGAATTGAATTTTGGTACAAATTTACTAAACAAATTCTTGAAAATAAAAATTTAAAATAAAATCTTCTTTATCATTTTAATTAAGTCACAGAATTGGTGGTGTTGAAGAAGAAAAATAAAAAGCCATCCAGAGGATTGCTTTTTAAAGTAATGCAGTTACATTGTGAAAATGAAAAAGCAGTTTCACAATTGACGTTTATTTTGAATTATGACGCTTTGTTGCTTCCATAGACTTTCTTACTGCTGACTTCTGCACTTTTAAAGCTTGTATTTTAACACAAATCAAAGGTTTGCAAAAATGTGAAATCTTTGTTATATTAGATTTTTTAAGCTATGTTTTCATGAAGATATTTTTATGTTTAGTGTCTGAATTAGCCTATTAATGGACTTTACTCTGTTGTCAAAAATGCATAATTAAATACATTGTATGTGTTTGGTTTGGATTAATGTTCACACCGATGGTTTCATTAAAGTACTTTGGTTTTGTTAAAGTCCTTCTTGCTCCTGGGTTTCTCTCCACCGACTGGCTGCTGAAACCAGACTATTGAACCTAATAAACTCGGGTTCCTTTATCTTGAAATAAATCTTTGACTGAAAAAATAAATATTTTGGGGTAGAAAATCTTCTTTAATTTGGGCTAATAATTTTTACCATGATGAAACAACTCCATGCCATAATACTACCTCTACAGGTGTTGAATCCAAATGGACATTTCTTCAGCAGCTATTTTACTTTTTTATTATAAAGTTAAATTGTGTTTTCATTCATTAGTGAGTTTCTTCAGTCTAAATGTTGTCCGTTTGCATCCAGTCTGTTTTTGTTCTACATGTTGTCGTTCTTTAAATAGGTTGATGTGTGCACGCATGTTTAGACCAAGCAGCTAGGAGCACATGTCTGCTTCCCTCTCGTGAAAGCTGGCCAAGCCTGGTGTTGAACACACTGTCACACATACCATCTGTTCCCTCCAGCTCTGCCGGCTTGAACAAACACCGTCATGAGTAGGTAATGGTGCAGACTAAAAATCTGACCTTGAACCAGGCTGTTCTGTGTGTGACCACAGGTAGATTGATGACAATCAGGACACCTTTTGATTCTGGTTCATGTGACCCACGTTGCCTGGAAACCCATTGATCTTAACATGGTAAGAAAGTTTGTTTTTCCTTCCATGCCACTCCTACCTTTTAAAACTTTAAAGATAAACATCAAACGATCGATGTCTTGAATCTGAAATCTGTCATCCGACTTTTATTTTTAGTTTTTTTTTTGGTCAATTTTCTATCTTTCTTTGAGGTTCCACACATTTCCAGTGAAGTGAAAATCTTAAATTTTGTTTTTTTAGGTGGCTAACTTAAAGGGTTTCCTCCTACGGTGGCCCTGAAGTACAAATCACATCAACAAATTGCAGAAACATATGGACACAACAATTAAAAAAGCAACACAAATAGTATTAAAGAAAACATACATATTTTAGAAATCAAAACATAATTGCAGAAACCAAAGCTAAAAAAAAAAAAAACTTTTTGTAAAAAAACAAAACAAAAGGAAGTTCTAGGAGTCCAAATCCATCCATTTTGCGATATTACCTTTGTTTTCTAAAACTTTTTTTTTGTTCTCTCTTTTTTTTTTGGAAATATGTTTTTGGTTTCTGGAATTTTGTTTACATTTCTAAAATGCTTTTTGTTTTCATTGTTTCACTATTTCAATTGTTGTGTTTGTTCTTGTTGATGTAATTTGCACATCAGGGCCACCGTAGTTTTTTCACTACCAATTTCAGTGGGATGTCAAGTGTCATGAAGTTGAAGGATTTTACTTGATTTAGTTACTTTTTTCTTTTCAGAAAAAAATGTTTTCTTACGAAAAAAATGTAATTCTGTATGATTTAGAATTCAAATTATCATAAATAAATTCCCAATTTACTGATTCCTCTGTAGTAAAAACTTTCATCACATTCAATACTTGTAAAAAATACCTGCTGAACACTTGAGTGCTTTGCATTCAATGAAATAGTCGCTTGATTCCATAAATATTCCAATAATTGCTATGATCATAACATAAAAAACTTGTGAGAAGTATGAATTTTAAATCATTTTATTTTATAAATATTCCAATATTACTATATTTATTATGTAAGAAACTTGTTAAAAAATTAAAATCTGAGTAAGTTGACTAGTTTGTAGTAATTTTATTCCATAAATGTAACAATAACAATTATCACAAGAATTTTGTTAGAAATATGAATTTTAAGGAATTCACATCTTTAGTCATTTTATTTTTAATAACTTTCCAAAATTACTATATTAATTGAACTGAAATGAACTGTATTCATATCACAAGGAGAAATTATTTTTTTTATTCCACCACAGACGGAAAAAAAGTAACATAAAGAAAACCATAAATGAAATTTCCTATATGCATAAATAATTATAAGAAATAAATTAATACTACAGGATATTAAAAATTGTATACGTGAATATGCATATATTACAGAGGCAACTTCTTAGAAGTGTAAAATCTACGTGATTAAGTAGTCAGCAGTCCTTTAATTGAATAAATATTCCAAAAAGTACTATGATCATAACATAAGAAACTTATTAGGAATATAATCTCTAAGTGACTTTCTAGTCAAAAGTAATTTAATAAAAAAAAAATCCTGTAATTCCAAAGAATACTACATAATAAACTTGCTAAAACAATTTCTAAAAATCTCATAAATATTGCAATAATTACTATAACATACAAAAGCTTGAGGGGAAGAGACATTTTGAGGGATTTTTAGTCACCAGTCATGTTATGTTATATATATTCCAATATTACTATAATTATTACGTAAAAAACTTAAACTAAAAATAGAAATTTGAGGTACTTAACTTATCAGAAGTGATTTCATTTCATAAATATTTCAATAATTACTACAATTATTACAAGAATATTGTTAAAAATGGGAATTTAAGGGATTTACTTGTGTAGTCAATTCATTTTTAAAAAACAATCTAATATTAGAATAATTATTACATAAAAAAACCTGTTAGGAATGTAAAATCTAAGTGATTAGCCAGTCAGTAGTCCTTTTATTTCATACATTTTGCAATAAGTACTAGAATTATAACATAAAAACATTAAAATATATTTTTAATAGACCTACTAGTCAAAAGTAATTTCATTTAGAAAACATTCCTGTAATTCCTGTAAGAAACTTGCTAAAAAAAATTATTAAATACATATTCAAATAATTAGTTCAATTATTACAAGAAACTTGTTAGAAATGTGATTTCAACAGATTTTCTAGTTTAGCCATCTTTACTTAAAACATTTTCCAGTAATTAGTACAATTTTTACATAAGAAACTACTGAGAAATAGAGTTTAAGCCATTTACTAGTCTTATATCATACATATTTGAATAATTACTATGAATATTACATAAGAAAGTTGTTAGAAATAGGATTTTAAGTGATTTAATAGTCAGTAGTCATTTTATCCAATATATTATTCCAGTAATTACTATGATTATTACAAAAGAAGCTTCTGAAAACATGTTTGAAGTGATGTAGTCAGCGATCCTTTTTCCTGCAGAAATGTCAGTGCATTTGTACAGGAAAAAAGGATTCTTCTGGAATGTTGTTGCTACATCATTTTTTATTGACGGTTCAGGTTTAAAGTAATTGAGAGCCGAGCGGTAACAATCTGAACAAAAACATGTCGCCAAAGGAAGAAATTTGGCAATTTTGAAGACAGTAGAGTCTGATGAATGAAATCCCTCCAGCTTAACAATGTGCTCACCTTACACCTCCTTCAGACTCCTTTTTAGTCATTCTCCCCAATTATGGTTCGATTTGGTGCTGTCAGCGCAGCGCCAACAATGCTTCAATTGAACCCCATAGATCTATAGCACCTGATACAGCCTATCTCGGCCTCATCTCACGCCGAGGCGCCGCATTTATAACACTATCGACAATATTGAGCTGAATTGACAACAAGGCAGCATAAGTGCCTCGGGGGAGTGGGTGGGTACGAAGTGCCGTTTCATTCCAGCCTTGTAATGGCTTTTTCAAGCATGAACATGAAATAAAATGTCATCTACTGAAAAGTTGACGGGTTTGTTTAAATATTTTCATCCAGTCTTTTTCTGGTGTTTCACCAATAAAGTAGAGTTTATTAAACTAGAAGAACAGAGAAATGGAAAAAAGCAACCATTTCTTTTGAATTTGGGTGGAAAAAAGATCAATTAAACCAATTTAATATTAAAATGAAAGCGTACAAATACGTTGATATAAAAGAACCAATAAGAGAGTGGTTGGAAGTGGACTGGAATGGCATGGATTTTGGTTGAATTCCCTGTGAGTCGTCAGCTGGTTTACCATAATTGATCTCCAATGTAGAAATGGAATGTACCAAGTCAAATTGGGAGAAGTAAGGGTGGGGGTGGGGGGCATTTGAGAATAAGTTCAATGACTTCTTCAGTTGGAAACGACAACACCAAAGAGAAATCTAGAAGAAAGGCAAAATGACCACGCTAGAATAATTTATGTTTATATTCTTTCACATAAAAGGATCAAACATTTGTATTTTAAACAGTTTTATTGATGATAAATAAAAAAGTTTCCAAAAATAAGAATTTCCTTTTGCCATTGTGGGAAAAAAAGCTCAGATTTTGGCAAAGGTCAGATCAGAAAGCAGACACAGTCCAGGGCCGTAACAAATATTTTGAGGGGCCCGAGAAGTTCGGGGGCTCCAACCAAAATAGTCTTTATTGTGTTTTTAACTTGTTCATGTAGCATTTCTGTCAGGACCTAAATAAAATAATTTATGATTAAAACTGACTGTTTTTTAATTCAAATTGCGTCGGTTTAGAAAACCAGATGCTAGAAAATGCTCGGACTCGTGTCGCAGCTACTGAAATGGGCGTGCACACCGGCCCACTCACGCTTAGGTGTGCGAGACATGATGAGCGTTAAACACTTGTGATGTAGCGAATTGCAGTAAAAAAATATGGTTGGAGTGGGACTTTGTGGCTACAGGGGGGCCCGAGTCTGGGTCTTCCTGTGCCGGTCCCAAGCCTGGGTAAAATACAGGGTTGTGTCAGGAAGGGCAGATGGTGTAAAAATCTTTGCCAAACCAAAAGCACAAATCAGTGAAAGCTGATCCACTGTGGTGACTCATGTAGGGGTATACCAAAAGCTGAACAACAAAAAGATTTCATTTAAAATATATGGATTTTTGTTATTTTTGGAATGCTTGAATATGGAAGCCAAAAACGACCTGTAACTACTTTTTTTAATCGTTTCCTTCTTATAACGAAATCGTATCTCAGTTTTTTTTTCTTTTCATTTTCATACAAAATAAACCAGTTTTTCAGAAAAAATTTCGACAATATTAAACCATTAAATTATATATGGATCAGTTCTGGTGTTTGACATTTTCTCTGATAAACTGTTGTGCTGCTGATATACGGAGTTCAGTGAACGCACCACGCAGAAACGCTCATCAGCCCTGGGTTCGGGGGGGCTGGTGCATGAGACAGAAATAAAGAGCGTAAATCAACTTATAAATACAAAATAGACTGAAAACAACGTTTGGGGAGTGTTTCCTCTATTGTTTTTTTTTTTTTTTTGTTAAACACAAAATAAAGAGACTTAAATCAGTTAAAGTACGTGTCAAAGTCCAGGCTTGGGGGGGGGATCCGGCCCTCCGGGTAATTCTATCCGGCCCTCCAGATCATTTTCTTTTATTTTTATTATTTTCCCGATGTTTTCTTGCGCTTATTTCTAACTTTTTAATTTTGACAAAATATGTATTTACTTTTGGCTATTTTTTCAGCTACATTCTAGCTGTTTTGGCTAACCTATTTATTTTTTTTAGGCTAATTTGTAATTTAGCTAATATTTTAGCTGGGTATCAGCATTTTTATCTATCAGCACTATATATGTAGTTCATAGTTATGTTAAAAGTTAAGGTTTTAAAGTTTTAAAATTTAGTTTTAGTGTGTTCAAATGTTTATGTTCGGCCGGCGATAAGGTGTGTTTTGGATTTTAGCCTCTTGTGCGATTGAGTTTGACATCCCTGAGGTAAAGTCTCAGCGTCTAGGTGAGGGAAAGGAAAAGAGGTTCCTCATCATCTCCTTACAACAAGAAAACAAATGTTGTTTTCTCGTTGTAAGGAGACAGTGGCTCGTTATGATGAGAAAACGATAAAAAAAGGAAGGCAGGTACTTGAAGAAGTTTGTATTTTTGTATATATATATTAATATGGACTCAAAAATTGTGGGGGGAATTCCCCACCTGCCCCCCTTGGCCCCCATGTAGCTCCGCCCCTGGTTTTGCACAATAATGCATAGAAAATCAAAAATCCTTTTTTTTTTTTTTTACTTAATTGCAGCGCTTGTCTCATTCGTGGGTCAGTTCCTCCCGGGGCACTGGAGTGGATAGGAGGAGGAAGAGGAGGAGGAGGCAGAGCCGTGCGCGCGGACGGTGCACCACTCACTCACTCACTCACCTCTGACTTGAATTCCATTTCCACCTTTCCGCCCACAACTTGTCCCGCGCGCGGGCATGGCTGCGTGTGGCTGCGCCCGGACCCGGTGAGGTGTCACCAGAGAGGAGCGGCGGAACCGCCAGCTGCTGGAGCGCGTTTCTGGCGGCGGGGTGGGGGGGCGTCGATGATGTTTGAATTGGCGTCAACGTGTCGGCAAGTCCACAGCTTTCCGTGCGCTTTTGGAGAGGAGGAACGGACAACCCCCCTCAAGAGGCTGAAACAAGCGCTTATGCGTAATTTAGCAGAAAACAGTGAATGAACACACACCGATCGAGTCAAACCAGGACTTATTGATCAACTGATTGATTTCTTTTTGGGGGTTTTCTGCCATTTTACCCTTGAGGAGGAATTCATGCGCCGGTAGCTCATGAGGCAAATATGCCAGAATGGGTCCTCTACTCTATTTCTTTCTCTGTGGACTTGTATGCATCCGAACCCAAGGTGAGTCTGTGTCTGCATCCATCCTTCCATTCCATTCCGTTCCGTTCCATCCAAAGGATGCAAAGCATTTAGATCTGCTGCTTGAGTGCGCCAAAGAGACGCATGCATGCTTCCATTAATATGATGATCATGCACCAACATCAGCATCATAGATGTCGGATTTTCTCCACATCTTTGCTGCTTTAAAGGTTGAAGGAGGAGAAAAAGTTCTCCATTCCAGAGCCCTACTGAACTGATCTTCAAATGTGTGCATTTGGGGTTGAAAAAAAAGGGATTCAAACAATTTAAATATAGTTTAAAGCTGAATTCAGTCAATAAATAAGGATTCATTTTAAACTTGATATCTTCTTTTTTTATTTTTTATGTGGCCAAAAGTTTCCATACTTGAACTCAGACATATCTGAGGACATAACTCCATCCGGCTCTCACAGCATTATATACCTAAGTGATAATCGTCTGGACAAGAAGGATTCCTCTTTTTCCTGTGGATCCGTTGAACTATTTTTCACCCCACTACAGCAGAAATGTGTGTCAGTAAAGCGAACCCCTTACAGCTTGTCCTGTATAGCCACTAGAAGTACTAACTGATGAGTATCAGTAGAATTGACCCAGGAATGACCCCAAAACGGGCTCAATCAGTGCCAAACATTTGTGGTCATCTGGATCTGATGTTTGCTTTACTTTTTCTAAAACAAATACTTTGGGAGCTTATAGATTTACTGCATGTACAGTGATAGACTGGATTCACTCCCGTTTTCTTATTTCTGACGAGTTGAAATCATTTCCGATCCCTGAGAATCCGTGAACACAGACAGGTCGCCCAGCGTGACGTGTCTTATAACTTTCAGATTTCAAATCGTCTGACATTTCCAACTTGATTCTAAAGCCATGGGAGATCCCTGAATGACAAATGCCCTTTGCTTGACAGTCGAATTAATCTTTCAGTTAGACACCCAAATTGAGTTCTTCTGAACTCTTCTGCTTGAAGGCTGTCAACGTAAATTGACTTTTATTTTTTTAAGAGTAGTCCTGCTTTTAAAAACAACTTGAAAAGCTTTTGATTTTCTGCTTCAGCACCATGGATAGATCCACACAACAAGTGAAGCCTATATGGAGAGAAGCAGTCAGAAGACATGGTTGCATCTGAGGGGGGATGTTTAAACTGTAAAAAATACATTTATGTCAAATAGAGTCAATTAAAAAAGTTTAATACTCAAGTGAAACATATTTAGACTTTTATGGAATAAAACATACATTCAGAAAGTAAATAGACTAGTGCAGGGGTGTCAAGCATACAGTGGTTTAATCCAGATAAAAATATCAGGTTGGTGAAAAGAAAAATGAATTTTCTAAGGAGCTAAATTGGGGCCAATATTATTTGAAATCTAAATAAAAGAAATCGAAACAAATATTGGTGTTTGGCCAAAAATGTAAAATGTCCAAAACTTTTTGTATATAAAAAAAAAATAAAAAAACATAATTATTTCAGCTTTAAATGTTCTGTTTTTTAGGTTTCAAAATTTCAATTTTTTCTGTTTCAAATCTAAAACCTATTTTATTGTGTACAGACCGTCCAAAACACTGCTGTGTTTACTGTGGGGCTTGAACTCACATTTCCATCATGAGGTTAAAGTGCAATCATACAAGGCATTAGGCCATAGAAGAACACTGGAGCTCCAATAGTGTTTTAGCCATTTTATTCAAGCTTCAGGACGTTTTCGATGCCTGTATGTAACACAATAGGATGGAGCTAGAACAGCGTTTTGGACGCACATTTGGACATGATAAAACTCAGCTTTTTACACTCATCTAGGATAACTTCAGACTATGATAGTACAGACAATACAGACATTTTCTAATTTTCACACTTCTCAGAGTCAGTGAATGCACCGGGACTGAGGTTACCACCATCATCGATTTTGATTGGTCTTTCGTGTTAGCCCCGCCCCAACGCGCCACAATAGAGCCAAAAGTTTTGAAACTGGAATTTTCACATTCAAAAATGAAAAAAATAGAGCTAAAAGTAAAAAAAAAAAAAAGTTTTTGAAATTCACATTTTGAGTTTAAAAACCTAAATAAAACAGAACATTTGAAAATAATTACGTTTAACTTTTAATAGCAAAAAGTTTCTTACATTTTACATTTTTTTGGGGGGCCAAGCGCCAATTTTTTTTTTTCAATTTGTTTTATTTGGGTTTCAAATAATATTGTCCCCAAATTAGCTCCATAAGTTTGTAGCCCTTTCCTGTGGTGAGGTATGGTTCTTTAAAGAAATGACTGCAATGCACAATTCCGCCACTAGGGGAAGTAAAGGAAACATATGATCGGCATGAGAAGATCCAAAAATAGACTTAATAAACAAAAAGTGCTTAGGCTACTTGGTTGTTTTAAGTGTTCTTCCCAACTGAGAAAAAACAAAACAAAGCTACAGATAACAAGTTGACGAAAGGTTATTTTTCTATTATCCAGTTGAATGTGGCCCCTTAACCAAAATGAATTTGACACCCCTGGACTAGTGGAACAGGATGAGGATCTATCACAGCCAAAAAAAAAAAAACCCAAATGGATCACTGTTGTCACATTACCAGCCACCCTTTGAGCCGGTTGATCTAATTTAAAGTCGGTTACAGTGTCCTGTTCAGAAGCTGCTGCACAGTAAAAGAAAAATATTAAACAAGTCACTTATTACCCCACTGTGTCTCAGTTTGTGTTTTGCTCTAATTTCTCAGTTCATAAATAAATATTTTGAAAAGCTCTTTAAAAAAATGAAAAAAAAGAGAAAAAAATGACAATGTTGCACTCTATTTGTTGTGTTGTTACCGGATAATGGAGCTCCTTTCTGTCAACAAAGCTCTTAACACTGCGGCCGTCACCTTCATTTTTACCCACATTTGCAGCTTGGTTCCCGTTGCCGTGGAGCCTCCAAAACATTACGGTTGCCACTGCGATTTGTGCGTTTGTCACAACTGAAGGCCAGACTCGACGTAGCATCCCTTTCATGTATTTATGTCTTATTTATTATCTCTCTGCTTTATAAAGGTCTCCTAAAGCAAATCACATGGTGCATTCTTAGTTGTTGGCGTGCACATGACAGAAAAGGAAGGTCATTTGACACGGGAATTATAACGTACTTGTAAACCGTGAAGCAGGTTAAAATAAAGACACTTTTGTAAGAAAATATTGCACGTTTGGGAGGATTTACATGAAATAAATCAGAATTTAGCCAGTGTCTGGTGCTTTAAGAAATGGGCTCTATCCTCTTGTACACTGTTATTTTGTGTTACAGTGGAATTGTCTGCTGTTGTAGTTACTTTAATATACTCACTCGGACAGCATGTTTGATGCCTGATTGGTCATGTTAATGAAAAAAACACAAGAGGTACAATGACCTTTTAAAAAATAATGTAAAAAAGAAGAAATTCAACCCTCAGGACAGCTAGTGACACAAAGAACACTTACTGCTAAAGCAAAATGTTTAATTTTACTGTTTATATTTACAAATATTAGCAAATTGCATTTACTTTTTAGGGGGGCGGAGCTAGAACATTCTGGTTGGGAGGTAGGAGGGGGCAGAAGACTTTGGAAGGGTGGCAAATGAAAACAGCTGACAAATAAAAGAATAAAAAATACAAATTTCTAACAGTTTTATATCATTTAAAAATACTGTACTTACTGTGTTGATGATTTCCTAATCTTTGACAATAATGATGCTCGTTTTGACCCAAAAACTGGGGTGGCAAATCTTTGAGCAGTAGCCCCCTTTGCTCCCACTGTAGCTCCGCCCCTGCAGCTCCACCCCTGCCCAAAAGTCATTAAATTGGAAATTTGGAGAAGAGAAAAATGTAACTCTGTTTTGGAAGCATTCCATTTATGCTGATTCATTGATATCCAACACAAATGTCATTGCTATGACAGTGTATGTCAAATAAAACTGCTTTATGAGGCAAACTATTCTTTATTTGCTTAATTTATCATCACTTTTAGCAAAAAACACCCTGCTATTTTAATAAATTAGCATGATAATGATCATCTTTTGCACTTTACAGCCTATTTGACTTCTGGCTTGCACAATATTATGTTTTAATGCACTGCAGTTTACTATTATAACCTATTATTTGTATTTCTTCTTTGTTTTTAATAAATCAATTATTAGATTACTATTGTTTTCCTTTAATGTATCAGAAAATATTCAGCTTTTAAAAGACTTTTTTTGCAATGCAATAATTTTATTTCCTGAACTGTAGGGCGCACTTGATTATAAGGTGCACCGTCAATCAATGGTTACTTCCAAACGTTTAAATTACACTGAACTATAAGTCATATTATTTGAGAAAAAAAAGAGTCAGAGATGAATCTGTCAGTCAACTATAGAACTTGTTTGTAACATGCTACACAATCGCTACTAGAAGAATAGAACTTTACTGCTACTAGCCTAACTCATAACATTGCAAGTTTTATGTAAAAAAAACCCACAGTCCAACACTGCTACACATTAGCCATGTTAGCGAATTCACAATACCTGTAATTCTCAACCTTGTTAATAATATGAGACTAAAAATAGTCTGACACCGCTAGTCGTTAGCCGTGTTAGCGTATTCACAATAGGCTACCTGTAATTCTCAACTTTGTTTGCAACACTTAAAAAAAGACAGACTGATACAGCTAAAACAAAAGCTACTCCGACTATGCTGACTCCAAACCTAATGAGTAACGCAAAAATAACACAGTCAGACACTGCTATGCGTTAGCCACGTTAGGGTATCAACAATACTTGTTTTTCCTAACCTTGTTCGCAACACGTAAAAAGAAAAAAAATAAAAAAGACTCATCGCTAAAACACAACATTATTGCAACTATGCTAACTCCTAACCTTGCTAGTTAAATGTAAAAAACACAGTTTGATACCACTACATGTTAGCTATTCGTTAGCGTAGTTACAACAACGCCCAACCTTTTTGGGAACTTGTAAAAAAAATAAATAAATTAAAAATAAAAAAGATGGACATCAAAATCACTTAAACATCAGTAAACACAACCAAAATTAACTTGTATTTAAGGTGCTTCAGATTATAAGATGTGTTGTTTTTCTTCTCTTTTTATAAATAAAATAAAAAATAAATTAGACTTATAAATTGCCCTTATAGTGCGAAAAATACAGTAAATTGTTTTACAAAATCAAATTAATTTGACCACACAATACACATGTATCTCTATCACAAATCTCATGGCCATATTCAAACATGATCTTATTGTTTGTATGTTGTTGCTCTTCAATTAAAAAAGACTTAAGGATAGTTTTCATTTATTTGCTATTGCCACTATTTTTGTTGGGTCTAGGCAAAAAAGGTGTTATGAAAGACCATATTTAAATGTTTGTGCTTTATACAAGTTTCCTAGTTTACGGGATGTAAAGCTCCACTTAATGTCTAAAACACTCCAAAATGTAACCTTTTGTCGTATATGAAACGTTTTTTACAGAAACTTGAAAGAGTTAACATCAGATCATTACTTCACCAGGACCTTCTGCTTTCTTTTGTCCCCGCAGCGTCTCGTCTTCGTCAGGAAGACTTTCCTCCTCGCATTGTTGAGCACCCTTCTGACCTCATCGTCTCCAAAGGGGAACCTGCCACTCTCAACTGTAAAGCGGAAGGCCGTCCGACCCCCTCGGTGGAATGGTATAAAGACGGGGAGCGCGTGGAGACGGACCGTGACAACCCCCGCTCCCACCGCATGCTCCTGCCCAGTGGTTCCCTCTTCTTCTTACGCATCGTCCACGGACGGCGGAGCAAGCCAGACGATGGCAACTATGTGTGTGTGGCCCGAAACTATATGGGAGAGGCTGTGAGCCGGAACGCTTCTCTGGAAGTAGCATGTAAGTCTCATTGTCTGAAAGGTTGAGGAACCGTCAAATCAAAAACATGTATTCATTATTGGTCAAGCTTGGTGTTCAGGAGTCCAAAAAAATGAATAAATATGGAGTTTGTGTTCAATGAAGCTGAATATTTTTGGGGGTGCTATGATATTATGGAGCGCTGACGATGTGATTTGTCACAATATGCACAACTTCACCTTTCAGCTGAACCTGCAAGTGTGTGTGCTCAGTCTTTGCACATGTGTGTGTCTGTGGATATGCTTTTCCGACTGGTAGTGAGACCTGTTTGGATGACCTGCCTAAGTAATGTATGGGCAAAGCTGTGAACAGCTCCAGGGTGAAAGAGAGAAGTGGGCAGGATTTTAACCCGGCTAACTCCCTTTCACTGTTGTGATTTGGAAAGATGGAGCCAGCTTCCAGCCAGATCTCTCCCTGTGTGGGAGAAAGCTGCTCTGGGCTATTCACATTTCCATTATGTGCTAAACTGAGCTGATTTCTTGCCATGAAGAAGATGCACACACACTGAGACGCACACACTGATATGCATACATGTACACACACATGCACTTTCATATTATTATTCCAAATATAACAACACAACTGGGTTTGGTTAAAAAAAAATAACATCTTTGTGCAACTTTTATTTTGTTAAACAGATAAACTTCCCTACAAGTCCCCCTCCAATCATCTTTTGATTTATTTGAAATCAGTGGTCCTTTAATTAGAATCAGGCTGTTTGTATCCCCCAAATGCTGTCGTTTTCTAGGACGTCAACACATTCTCACTCCCAACTCGTCATATATGGAAGCATGGTTCGTGACCTCTCCACATCACTTTTTGACCTTTGGGTGTCCCCAACTCCTCATTTTTTGACGTGCTGACTGTTGTGATTAAATCAAGGTTCCCCATTCTCAAGGCTGCGAACCTGTACCGGTCAGAGAGCTACTTGGTACTGGTGCACAGACAGGGAAAAAAGGCATATACTAATAAGGGGTCCCCAAAACTCGGGACGCGGACTGGTGCCGGGTAAGGGTACCCCTTGGGACATGGATCAAGTTAGGGTACTAGTATTAGGTAAGAGTACCCCTTGGGACGTGAACCAGGTTAGGGTAACTGTACTGGGTTAGGGTTGCCAGTACCAGGCTAGGGAACCCCTCAGGACACCGACCAGGTTGGGGTACCTGGTTAGGGTAACCCTCAGGACACGGACCAGGTTAGGGTACCTCTCAGGACACCGTCTAGGTTAGCAAACCGGTACCAGGTTAGGGTACATGTACTAGGTTAAGGTACCCCTCAGGACGAGGACCAGGTTAGGGTAACCCTCAGGAAATGGACCAGGTTAGAGTAACCCTCAGGACGTGGACCAGGTTAGGGTACCCCTCACGACGTGGTCTAGGTTAGGAAACCGGTACCAGGTTAGGGTACCTGTACTAGGTTAAGGTACCCCTCGGGACATGGACAAGGTTAAGGTTAATTATACTGGGTTAGGGTTGCCTGTACCTGGCTACGGTACCCCCTGGGAAACCGACCAGGTTAGGGTACTGGGTTAGGGTAACCCTCAGGACGTGGACCAGGTTAGGGTACCCCTCAGGACTCGGTCTAGGTTAGCAAACCGGTACCAGGTTAGGGTACCTGTACTAGGTTAAGATACCCCTCGGGACATGGACCAGGTTAGAATACCAGGTAAGGGTTACTGGTACTAGGTTAGTGACTGGAAGCAGTACCCTCGGGGCGCAGACAGGTACTGGTAAAACGACAACTTGGGGACACCCAAAACGTCAAAAAGTGACGTGGTGGGGGACCGAGCCATACGTCCATATATGTCGTGTTTGGAGTCAGAATGTGTAGAGGATGTAGTTTCTGTAGAGCGTCAGAAGTTCGTCTGATATACGCCTCTAAATTGTGTGTAGGTTAGTTAGAGTGGATTAGGACTACTGCTACTTCACGCCCTCCATCTGTTTACACTCTTTTCCGCTAGCTTACAGACCTTCACAACCCCAACTTCACTAGCAATAATAGAGCTATCCAAGTGGCTGGATGGCTAGTGGATAAACCAGGGTTAGCTTCCCACGGATGCAATCTACTATGAGTTCTAAGCCTCAAGGGAGGGCAAATCTGAGTCTCACTGTGCCGGTCCCCAGCCCACAAAAAGTACAGGGTTGTGTCAGGAAGGGCATCTGGTGTAAATTCTGCCAAACCACATGTAAAGCAGTAAAAGCTGATTCGCTGAGGAGAATCCTGACGGGTTATGCCGAAAGGTGAACAACAACAGTATCTGAGCCATCCAGCTGTACAATTTTGATCCAGATGCCAGCCCAGATGAGGAAAACAAAGACGTACATGCAAGTGGATGCATCAGAACGGAGTGGAATAGAGAACCTGTGGCGTACCGTAGATTCTAGAGAATAAACGAATACTCAAATAAGCAATTTTGGGATCAATTTTCTTCATACAGAATAGGATCTCCATCATTAAAACAAGAACTTGTAAAAATGTCAAAAAACACAATTTTTATTGCAGTCGGTCTTTAAATTCTGACTTGAATTTTACAGTTGTCCTCTATTTGGTGTTGTTGTCACTTCATCTGATTTACCTCACTCTGCTTTCTGAGAATTTCAAGGGCTGACAAAAAAAAAAAAAATGGAGATAAGAAGCTCAAACCTAATAGCATCTACACTACAACGCTATCTCAAATCTTTGTGGCACACTTCCCTTCGTCTTATCGCCGTTTCCACATAGGACAACTGCCATTTCTCTTCTGATGAACTTTTCTAGAAACAAGTGGTACAGATGCTGAAGGAAATTACTGTACAGAAATATGGCTCTGCCTGTTTGTGCTCCACCGACCAAAGTGTCGTGACTGGCTTTCACACAACAGACACTGTGGTCTTTGACACTCCGACATACCAGCTTTGTGCTAAAGCTGCTTTAAGACCTTCCCTGGCTCACTGCCGCTAGAATTCAAACATATCGCACCGACAGTGAGGGCTGTGAAAGTTGTGAAGTGTTTGAAGGTAGTGAATAATTCTGTTTAGCAAAGAAAACCACAGACCCAGAACTGTCGTCACAATGTCAAGAGACTAATGTTGGCTGCTTCGCTGATTTCTTTGACTGAATGGAGACCGACTTCACCAACACAATGACTGTCAGAGTGAGTTTAAGGGGATTTTTCTGGTTTTCTTTTAACACAACAAAGCTCTTTTGTGTTTTGTGGCCCAAACATGTATTTGTAATTCACTTTCTGTGTTAACTGTCACATCTTTCATTGCGTAGGAGTTTGGTTATTATTGCTGGAGTGGAAGCATGTCATTTGTATGAACAACACACAGAGGAAAAAATTACTATTTTTTTTCTCTTTTTAGATGTGAATTGCCAAATTTCGAGGAAATAAATTGAAATATCTTGAAGTAAAACTTTAATCCTTGCCTCAGAGAAGCTCTAATGTTCCCTGAAAGGCTGTCATGATGCAAAGTCGAAGATGATGTATTGCCGCATATAGAATTGTTGAAGCCCTTTTTGCTGAAAATATGAGTGTATTACTATGCTGGAGAATGAGGGCTTCCCATAGGATCTTTGTTCCAGAAAGTCTCATCAGACTGAGTTTCTTGACACTTACTTGAACCTTGCAGACCTTTCTAACCTCAGATTTGCATTTGTCCATCTGCGGTGCATCTCCGTTTGTCTCCTCACAACTGTCAGTTGCGTTTTTTGGCACATAAAAACTTTAAACAATCTTGGTATCAAAATGTTCCGCTTGTTCAGGATATTACTGCTTCTGTTGTTGATATTTATAAACTTTAAAGTTTTTGAAATATTGAGCAAAATATGGCTAATAGGAAGTGAAAGAGAAAGTGCTCAAATTTAGCATTTATAGGAACAAACCAACATATATTCATGTTTTCATCTTTTATAGTAATAAAACATGGCTTTGAGCTGTTTATTTTAGCATGATGCTAATATAAACACTTGGCATCTACTGAGGTTTTTTTTATTCCGATTTGTACTTTGGCTAATATTTTAGCAACATGCTAACATTTTTGGCTAATTTGTTATCTACTGGGGTTTTTATAGACTAATTTAGAGTTTAGTTTGTATTTAAGCAACAGGCTAACGTTTTTGACTAATTTAGTTTACTAAAGAATTTTAGGCTATTTCGGAGTTTAGCTAGTAATTAAGCTGCAAGCTAGCTTTTTTGGCTAATTTGGCATCTGCTGAAGTTTTTTATGTTAATTTGGAGTTTAGGCTAATATTTTAGTAATATGCTAATGTTTTTGGCTAATTTGTTATCTAGTGGGGTTTTTATTTTATGGACTAATTTTTGGTTTAGCTTCTGTTTTAGCAACAAGCTAACATTTTTGACTAATTTAGTTTATTGACGAACTTTAGTCTATTTTGGAGTTTAGCTAGTAATTAAGCAACGTGCTAGCTTTTTTTGGCTAGTTTTGGAATATACTGAGGTTTTTTGAGGTAATTTGGCTCATATTTAAGCAAAACACTAAATATTTTTTTTTTTTACAGATCTGGCATGTATTAGGGATTTTTAAGCAATTTTGCTACAAATTTTTCAGAAATTAAGGTCAACTTCAGAACTCTTCCATAGTTCTTTAATGAAATTTCCAGTCTTTTAGCAAGTTTAACATTTTGTTAATAGCTTTTGCATTTTTAGCAAATCCTTTCAGCAATAAAAGTAAATTTTGTCACCATCTTCAGCAAAAAGTTTTATGCATTATTGCAGGTAATACAACTTTTCTAGTTTACATTGTATCTGTTGTGTCTTCAGTCCAGCACTGCGTTATTGCGTGAGCAAATCACCCTTAAATATAAATAAAACTGGATAAAGTGTTTTGAAGTACAACTGATGTTTTATTTTAAAACCCAGACTCGTTTCCAGTTTCGTTAGCTTTTCTGCTCGACTTTCAAATGTCAATGGACTGGAACTGGAACTCTAACGTAAAGCTTGTGTTGTGCTACAAAGGGACGTTTGTCAAGGTTGTAAGACACAGGCTGCATCCATAATTTTAAGTGGCCACTTCCAAGTAAAGTCTAGCATGTAGACTAGACTTTCGGGCTTCCACGTCTGGAATGCTATACGCAAGTTTTTAAGTCAGGTTGCAAGATTTACAAATTGGGCGTTCATTGATTGTGCGCTGAAAGTTCAACCGGTTAAACATTTTCATGCTAAATTGCTGCAAAACTGTGACCAATCGTATACTTGGATTCGTTAGTGATGTATGGTCGTCCCAGTTTCAAAACACAGAAGTACCAAATGTTGTAAATATAATCATGAAGGAGAAATTAATAATTGCAGTTTGTGTCAGCTGGATTAATATGACACCAAAACGGACATTTATAGAAACATAGCTGTGAAAACAAAAAGCCTGGAGAAAGATTTGCATCACCTTCACTTTACGTACTGAGCATGTATGTTGCAGACGAGCAAACAGTAAGAACACAAAAGAATCTCTCCCAGCGACTACCTGCTTGTCTGGCGCTTCTCCAGTGTGAACACCACCGGCTGGATGTGCGTGCATAAGACCGCTAAGAGCGCGTTCTTGAACACACCACATGCGGCCGGTGCAAATGCAGCATTCTGATTAATGAACGATCTATATTTTTTTGTCAATGCAACAGAGACGCATCACAGATAGACCAATAGAAATCATCCTTAACGATCTATCTAATATTTGTAATTATATTCATTTCAATGAACTGCTATCAAAATAGAACAAAATCATCTTGCTTTTTGTTTTTAAGTTTCAATTTCTAGAGATCTCAGCTGCTAATAGCTTTTTGTGTTTTTATTCTGCCTCCTTATGAGAAGACAAAGTCAAAAGGTTGATTTTCTGGAACACATAGGCAGTAAGACCGAGGCAGTCTGATCTTGTTTGTTTTGAACAGAATATCATGGCTAAAGGGAGGCACAATTTCATGATTACTTGAGGGCCCGCGTGTTTCTGCCAGCATAGCTGCAGCCAAAGTTGTCATCAAATACTCCGGCCGGGAACAAGAAGGCAGATAAAATTGCTGTGGGGTTGATCTGACAGTAAGTATAACTCAAAGCGGCCTGTATCTTTAGGAGTCCAAACACATTGTGCATTTTCTGCAAGGTTGTAGCAGCCTATCTCAAGCTGTGGCTTAAAAAACCAGAAGGCGCTGCTCCCGCATGTACAATTGTGCGCAATAAGCATCATTCTGGTGGCAGACGATGCAGTTTTTGAGCTTCAGCTTGGCTGACATTTAATGAGGTGTTATTTTATTCCACCTGGTACAAAAAAAATCTGCTGATCTAAACAGCTCTACCTATGTAAATAACAAATGGCAGACCTGCAAAAATCAATCACGTATGCCAGCATATTTGTGAGTGCATGTGTATATATGCCAATTAATGTATGCAGAAATTTATATCTATTTACTCTTTCTAGCTAAAACAATTTTAGGTAATATGTTTTTCCAGTCTAGTAACTGTATTTTTCTGAATTAAAAGACGCATCGTCGATGATCTGTTTTTGAACTTTTGTCCTATACAAAGTGCACTGAAATAGAGGGTGCTTTAAACAAGACAAAAGATTCAGAATTAAGGAATTAAATCTGTAAACTGGTTGGATTTAAATAACTGTGTTAAAAGTCACTCTAAAACTTGATTGTAACACGCTGCTGCACAATGGCTACATGAGAAGCGCTAACTGCGTTAGCATATTTACAATACCTGTAACTTCCAACCTTATTTCCAATGTATAAAAGATAACACTAAAAACAAATGTTATTGTGTTATTACACTAACTCGCAATCTTGTTTATAACACGTAAAAAAAAAAAAAAAATCACAGTCCGACACTGCTAAATGTTAGCCACGTTAGCTTATTCACACAACCTGCAACTCCCAACCTTGTTTGCAACACGTAAAAAAACCCAGACCGATACCGCTAAAACAAATGTGACTGTGACTATGCTAAATCCCAACCTTGTTAGTAACTAATAAAATATAAAACGGTTTGAGACTGCTACACGTTAGCTATGTTAGCATCTTCACAATAGCTGAAACTTCCAACCTTGTTTGCAACCCATAAAAAACAGACACATAATGCTAAAAACAAACATTTCTGTGACTATGCTTACTCACGGCCTTGTTAGTAACACGTAAAAAACCACATTGGGACATTGCTAAACATTAGCCGCATTAATCCACTCACAATCCCTGTAACTTTCAACCTTGCATAATTCCCAACCTTGTTTGTTAGCAATGTTAGCGTATTCACAAAACCTGCTACTCCCAACCTTGTTTGTTAGCAATGTTAGCGTATTCACAAAACCTGCTACTCCCAACCTTGTTTGCGATACGTGAGAAAATCAGACTTATTCCCATAAAACAAGCCTGACTGTGACTATGCTAACTCCCAACCTTGCTAGTAACATATAAAGCATAAAACAGTTTAACACTGCAACACATTAGGTATGTTAGCATATTCATAACATTTGTATCTCCCCCCTAGTTTGCATGTGGATAATGCTTAAACAAATAATATTGTGACAAAGCTAATTCTCAAACTTGTTAATAACATGTAAAAAACACTAAGTCCAATGGTGCTACTTGTTAGCCATGTTAGCGTATTCACACTTACTCCCAACCTTGTTTGCAGCACATAAACAAAAAGACTTATCCCGCTAAAACAAATGTTACTGTAACTGCGTAAACTCCCAAACTTCTTTGTAACATGTAAAAAATAAAACAGTTTGAGGCTGCTATATGTTAGCCACGTTAGCATATTCACGATACCTTTAACTCCTTACCTTGTTTGCAATATGCAAAAAAACTGCATAATGCTAAAGCAAAAGTTGTTGTGACTACGCTAACATCCAACTTTGTTTGCTACATGTAAAAAAAACGTCCGACACAGCTACATGTTAGCTGCGTTAGCGTAGTCACAATAACACCCAGACTTGTTAGCAACTCGTTAAAAAAAAAAGAAAAAGACATTTTGACAGAGCACTTCAACACCAGTAAGAACAAATAATCTAAGACTTATAAAAGCGCTACGGATTATAAAGCACACTGTCCTATTGTTTTGTATTGTTTTTTTTTGTTTAATGATGCATTAAAATGTGTAAATATTCTATATTGTAGTGTTGTCCCAGTTATGCAAAGATACTGTTACCCTTTAAAGGTAAGAAAAGCAAAATTTCAGAAAAAAAAAAAAAAAAAATAAGCGTGTTCTTTGCCTTAGGAAATAATTATAAATCTGAATAGAAATAGATACAGAAAACAATTGTTACTGTTAACTTTACTTTCTCCAAGCTTATTTTAATGTCAGTAGGGACGGTATTAGCATAGGTTTTATTCCATCTGCATGATTATTTCATCTTTATTCAATCCTTTTTTTTTTTGCTTTTTTTTTCAGTCTGCAGGATTTGCATGGGAAGTGTATTACAGTGAACCCAAAGCTTGCATTAGTTGAATGAATGCATTAAGCCTATTCTAACCCTTTTGTTTTCTCTGTGACTGGACATAAGTATGTCAGAATGAGGGAAAAATATCCAGGGACAAAAATTTTTAGTCGGTAGAAAGACAATCTAACTCAAAAAATGTCTGTTTCCTTCTTTTTGGAGTTTAAAGTTAATATTCAACCCCAAACAAAGCCTGTCTGTCTGTTATTAAAAAGTGCTGTTTTTTACCAGACAGATTTCTTCCTATTTGCCTGCAAGTGTGTAATTTTTCCTAATTGCTGCCCTCAGATTGATACAGTCTCACCACCACTTTTCTTAACTGTCAAGGAAGACAGTTTGGCAACTATTTTTTTCATTGTATCTTTTTTTTCTGAGCCACATCAACAAACAACTGTCCAACCTCCAGGCCACCAGTGGACTGGCACTAATCAGAGTGAGTGGCTGTTGATGGGATTAGGACAGCTTCCTCAAACTATTAGGAAGGGGCAGAGAGAAATAAACATGGATGTGTGGAAGGGAGGTGTGGGCGGAGAGGCGGTACACGCGTGTGTGTTCATTAGCGCAGGATTCAAAACGCATGAGTCTACCACTGTTTGAGTGCGCCAAAAAAAATTAAAGTCTAGTCACTCAAGCAGGAAATCATCAATCAATGTCTGAAAGGGTTGTGTCAGGGCGTGACATTGTGGTATGTAAAGATTAAATCCAACCGACATTTGTTTGGTGTTGATTAAAATAATATATGTAGCTGAATAATTTTATTGTGGATTTTAAACATAAAAAGCAATATATATATATATATATATATATATATATATATATAAATGAATGAATGAATAATTGGTTTTAAAATAAATTTAAAGAGTTAACATTTGACATGACAACCATTACATTATTCTGTTTGGAGCTTTCACTTATATTCATATGAACACATTTACAATTTCATAGCAACTTTATGGCATTTTTTATGAGAAGCTGCAAAAACCAAATCTTAAGAAAATAAAAACAGCATATGTCCTGGAAGAAAAATTATCTTTTTAAGGATTTTTCATCAAAAGCAAAATCATACATTGAACTGAATGATGTGGCTGATAAACTTAGTTTTTCATAGGAATTCAGCTAAATGTGTATCAAATTTGGTATAGTAACTCTCTATAAGATACGAGATCAAATCTGTCAAACATTTGAAAATCCAAGATGGCGGTCATTTTTCAAGATGGCCTCTAGAATGACCCTTTGAAGCCACATATTTCTTAGAAATATATGGCACATATATATCTATCCACATATCCACATGTCCTGCCATTCTACTTATGGGCAGGTAGGACAAATGATCTTATTTAGAACCTGCCAGGTACTTAAGGCCGAGGAGGCCTCACCAAGGGAGCTGAGCAGCAGGCAGTAGGTTTTACTTTGAGTTGTTCTGGTTTGTTTGGTTCTTTTCTTCCTCAGTCGTCTTACACTGCTGGGCTTTGTTATCTTTGGGGTTGACCTTGGTAGTCTTGATTTGGTGGCTTTGTTTATTTTTGTTCTTTAGGTAGTTTTGTTTAGCCAGGGAGCTGCTGACTCCGATAGTCGACATGGCTGGGTCAGAAGTCTCCCTGACTTATTTTATTTTTGGCCAAGGTTCCAATTCCCTTTTGGTTTGTCTTTTTGTTTGCACACTTATTTCATCTTGTTCTTTCTTGTCGGGATACATGATTTCCTTTATTTAACAAACTGTGTTCCTTTTATTCTCATTGGTGTCAAGTTTTTGTTGCGGTTTTTATTCCCCCCCTAGACCCGAGCTAGGTTTATCAATAGGGGATGTAACAGAAACTATTTTGATTTGGGGGATCTTAGTGTCAGGCAAAATTGTTTACAGCAATTGCTGTTGGTGTTTGGGGTATAGGGGGTAATAGAGGAACAGAATTTTCAAGATGGTCGCTAACTCTGTTTTTTTTAAGTGGCCAATCGAGCAAATTTGACAAGTATCCCCTACAGAATCATTGTACCAAATCTGGTGCTTGGATAACAATTTGCAATTTGTGGCAACTCTAAAGCCAACATGTTTTTATAGCCACAGACGTGGAAATATTAGTTTAATATTAACTTCTGTTCTTTGCAGATCTGTAACCATCACACATGTTTAGGTATAGGTTTTGGTTATAATGCAAGGACAGAGGTTGCTAACAGGAACTAATCTTTAAAAATAACATTTCGCTTGAAGCTTTCTCCTGCAATCAAAAGAGTTAGAAAATCTACTTTTGCTGTCTGATGAAATCCAACATTGATGTTTGACACTGCTGTTGTCAGAAACTTTGTCAGAGTTATGAATAAGCCACAATGGAAGCCTGTCTTCTTCTTTAAATTCATTTTTCCCCTCATAAGCTTAAATATCTGAACCTAAGCAGATTTTTGAAAGTTACAGAAAACATTTATTTATGTGCTAACCAACAACTGATTTATTTATTTTTAATTTCATGTATTTATTTGTGATTATGTTTGAGAATTTTACCAACAAAAAAAGCAGTAAGAAACATTCACATCTGTCAGGCACCTGTGCCCAAGGTAGATCAGTTTGACAGATGTGCAAAAAGACACATTTTGTCTTGTTTTGTTGCTGCGAGTGACTGAATACGTCCCCAACAAATCCAACTGGAAATCTGTATCATCCAACCTTTAATTTTGCTTAAGCAGACAGGAAAAGAGAAAAATAAATAGAACTATTATCTTCAAGGGTAAATCTAAAAACAAATGCGTAAAGCTGTCAGAATTGCTCTTCTAGGACTATAATTATTAAAAAAAAAAACTTCAGGGTGTGATTAGGCACAGAAAAACACCATGCCTTTCCACAACAAAGTGATGCATCTTGCTGTTGTTGTTTGGCAGCCTGTTATCTGCCATCAGTTACATGTGCCAACCGGCAATATATATTTACAGCAACTGTGCAAAGGCCATTAATAACCTTAAACACAATCCTGAAAGAATTACCCTGAATTGTCTCCTAATGTACTAAAAACTCTCTGTTCATATATAAATGGCATAACAGCTCTGGGGCCACAGTACTATTAGCCCATATCCATCACTGGTAACAACAATACAGTTAAGAGAGCCAACCTCTGAGCTCATGCACACAGAAATGCAAATGCTAAAACACCTAGAAGCTTTTATCTACTAAGTTTAGTATTTGTGTGATGTTTTTTTCGCCTTCAAATCAATTAATTTACTTAAATGCCCAATTGGTGTGAATGTATGTACTGTATTATATTCACTGAATTATAAACTGCATTTTCAATTAATAAAACAAACCTTACTGTAACTACACTAACGCCCAACCTTGTTAGTGACAATTAAAAACACAGTTTGATCGTGCTACATGTTAGCCATGTTAGCGTATTCACAACACTTGTAACTCCAAACCCTATTTGTAAGTAAACAAAACAGGCCGATAACGCTAAAATGAACGTTACTGTTAGGATGCTAACTGCCAACCTTGCTAGTAGCATAAAAAAAAGACAATTCAACACAGCTTTTTCCAATGTTAGCATATTAACAATATCTGTAATTTCCAACGTTGCTTGCAACACGTAGAGATAAACAGACTTATAGCAATAAAACAAACATTATTGTGAATATGCTAACTCCCAACCTTGTTAACTCCCAACCTTGTTAGTAACACTTAAAGAAACCACTGTTCGACATCGCTACATGTTAGCTTTGTTAGCGTATTCACTATAGTTGTAACTGCAAACTCTGTTTATAACATGTAAACAAAACAGGCTATAAAATAAATATTGCTGCGACAACGCTAACTCCTAACCTTATCAGTAATACTAAAAAAAACACAATTTGACCACATGTTAGCCGTGTTAGCTTATTCACAATACTGGTAACTTCAAACTTTGTTTGTGACATGTAAACAAAACAGGTCAATATTGGTAAAATGAACTGTGATGACGCTAACCCCCAACTTTGTTAGTATCATGCAAGAAAAGACACACCTTCTTAACATGTACAAAAAAAACAACACACATTTCGACACTGCTATTCATTAGCTGCGTTTGCATATTCACAATAACATCAAATCTTGTTTGTGTTGCAAAAAAAAAACAGACTGACATTTTGACAGAGTGCTGTGTACCTCTCAAAAGAGCTTTGACATCTATAAACACAACTAAAATGTATATATATATATATATAAGGCACACTGTCATTTCTTTAAAGGGGGAGGGAGTGTACCTTATAGTGCAGAAAATATGGTAAATACTTGTGTGCCTAATCCATCTTCTGTACACTATTTATGCTGTTTAAAGTGAAAAGGCAAAAGGCTATTCCAACAATCATCAGGCAAGAGGACAGAGTTCACCAGAAGAACAAAACATTATTACTTTTTATGTTAATAGAGACCAGAACTTCTTTTATTCTCTGTGTGAAAAATGAACTACTCATTTTTCTTTTTTTAAGAGGAAAGAACACAGAAGTGACCAAGTCAGGCGAGCAGAACAAATGCATAGTTTTCTGAGCAGGATAAGGAGCTAGCATCTGGTGCTAAGTGGACCATGCTTACTCCTTGGAGGTCTGTGATTTGCGAGGCTCGGTAAGTTACCTATGGGCTAGCATCTGGTGTTAACTGGACCATGCAAACACCTTTAAGAGCTCTGGTGCACTTTTTTTTTACAGCTGGTTGAAAGAGACATATGCCTGGCGTGAAAAAGCTCACTAACTCAGTTGACTTCATTTATGCCTATTGTAGCTGTTAAGTATATATATTTTTTTAGGAAACAGCTTTATACTTTCAGAAATATGCAGTTGTTCTCAATTTATATTATTCATCTTCATTTCACAGATTTATTTATCTATGCTTAACTATTTTAGATAGTTTTTTAGACCCCTGCTCTAGAAAATAGCATTTTTTTATATATAATTTTGGCTTTAAACGGCATAATCATAATGAAAAACCACCAGGAACTCATGTAAAATAGATCAAAAGATGATTGCAGTGGGTATTTAACTGACTTTTATAAATGTTTATTTTCCTTTTGAATGACATAAAGATACTTGTGGGAACACTAGTCTCCTTTTTAGTGAAAAAAAAACTGACACAGAGTTCTTGGATGCAGTTAAACGCTGTCATAAGTTTAAATTTAATTATGGCTTTGCATCGCCTTTTAGATTAGTGGACTTTAGTTTAAGCTATTCCATTAGCAGAACTTAAACACAGTCTTCCTGCTCTCTTACAAATGTAGCTGTAACTTATTTCTGCTGTCATAAGTCTAAGCTGTATCACGGTGCTGCCTCTTGTTTCCATTATGCTACGACAAGTTATACTCCAACTGTGTCAAAAACATATTTTATGGGGGTCTTAAAAAAGAAACAATTATATTGGCAATATTTAAACTCAGCTCTGACAGGTTAGTGCATAAAGATTTGGTTTTTCATGGTGTTTTTAGAAGCCGGACGTCTATATCTCAGCAAAATGACACTTATAGATGTGTAAAATGCAATAACTTTATTATTGAGACTACAAAGATGAAGTATTTTTCTTAAAGTGGCATAATATTTAGAGTATGTCTTTCGTCTAGTTTGCTGTATTCCGTCTTTAAGGGTTGGCAAGAGTAAGGAACATCCCAGACCGGCCAACAGGGCTTTGTAGTCGCTGGATTATTTATGAGACAAAGCCAGCATTCTATCCAATCTAGGCCAAATCGCTGTTATAACTGCTAACTGTTACATCCAGGACTACCACTCACCTTTTCATTCATCTCCATCAAACCCGTCCTCCCAGGAACCATCAACCACTCCATCCACCATTACTTCTGATTCATAAGAAGCAGAGAGTGCCTGGACTTGCACAGCAACAGAGTGACATCCAACTTTACCGGTACACACCTGAGTGGGTTAAAAAGGACCAGGAAGATCCAGAGACCTGGTTTATTTATGAAATTCACTGAACCCCCCCAAATTCACACACTCAAGCATCTGTTTCCTTGTGCTTTTTACCTGGGAATGGTTATTTCATAAATAAATTCTCAATACAAGTCGGCGCTCCGCTGAGTGTCTTTTTTACAGCCGGCTACTCTCACATCTGTGTCAGGTCAGTCTGAACAAAAAGAAAGGAGGTAACTCTAAGAAGAATGTTCCATCCTCTCTGACATGTTTGTGTAAAGCAAACAGTACCTGCTGCTACTCTGCTACACTACAAAAACAACTAAGGGCCAATGTGTCAGGGGTCTATGTGGAATTAGGATAGATGGAAGTCATTCCACTCTGTGTGCCAAAACAAAGACCTCAATCTTTTCAACTTCTGTGCTGATGAACTGAGGCAGGTGTTCGGAACTAGAAAAAAAGACAAGAACTGGAACGGGGTGAATAACATACTAATTTAAATACACTGGTTACTAATCAGTTTACTCAAAGTGAAGGACTCTTATGTTCTCCACTTAAGTAAAACTCTCATATCACAATTAAATAGGCAATACAACACACATGCTGAGCTACTATCAATTACATTTTTCAATTAAAACTTTTCATCAACACAGAACAGCATGTCCACCTCAAAGTCTATTTTTTTGCCAAATGTTTTTAAAGATCTTATTTTTGTTTTTGTTGTTTATGAATCTGAGTTGTATGCAAGAAAAAACTTTACTCACACTATCGTCTTTGTAGTTTGTATATTAAGGCTTTCTTTAAACTATTTCGTGTCTTTTTTCGTGTCTAAAAAAATGACAAAAGGGTTTTTTTGTACAATATGAAACAAAATTTGTATTGACAGGTAAATTAAACGAAACAGGGTACAGATTTTTTGATCTTGAAGTATATTCAGAGATAATCGCGATTGCAACAAAGGAAAAAACAATTGACACCCATTGCTCTAGTCACATGACTGATGACTGGCCACGTCTTAAAGGAAGCGCAGGTTTCTCCTGTGGTTCCCTTGAGCCACCTTAAAGGACGTCATGAAAATGGAACGTACTGTTGTAAGTTTGTACGAATAATATACGTTACATGTCCTAATGCTTCACATTCTCTCCCAACTCGTCATATATGGATGTAAGGTTTGTCCCCCTCCACTTTTTGACGTTTTGTGTGTCCCCAACTTGTTGTTTTTTGATATTCCGACTGTTCCCATTTAACCACAGGTACCTAGCCCCCGGGACATGGTACTGGATGCAGAACCGGTACCGGGTTAGGGTCACGCCCCGGTAACCGTTCGAGTTCTGATGGTTAGGGACCCCTAATTACCGTCGGTGGCCTGGTACCCAGCCAGCAACGCCAAGTGGGCCCCACATGGTTCATAAACAGGCAGAAAGTGTGAGCCCAAATTGGGTTCATCTGCAGTTTTCATGGTGGCCCAACCTGTGTTTGCCCACATTGGTTTAAGTGGGCACTCGGTGGGTTGGCTCGCTACGCTAGCCAGTCGCCAGGTGGACAGCATAGTTTCCAGGGTCCAGCAGAGCTAGGAGGTTCACTGCTCAAGCTGCTGGCACTGGCAGTGGAGCCAATGTGGTCAAACACAGGTGGGACCATCACAAACACTCCGGACAAACCCATTTGGGGCCACATTTTCTTCCCACTTTTAAACCATATGGCGCTCACTTGGCCTTGCTGGCTGGGTACTATGCGGACCTTGTACTGGTACCAGTTTATGACCCAGAGGATGGGGACCCCTGATTTAGTGGGAACAGCCAGCATGTCAAAAAGCGTCATAAAGTGTTGCATTGGGTGCCAGAACCATGCCCATATCCAGCACGATAAGTTAGGAGTGAGATTGCGTTGCCTAATGACATACAAATGATGCCGTTGTGCGGTGCCTCAATGCCGTACTCTAGTCAATAATAAGCTGCACACAGAATAAGATTCTTACTTCCAAATGCTGCACCCACGGGTTTAGCAGGTGATGTGTAGGAGCCCATGGGATGCCCACACACTAATTTCCTTTTTTTTTTAACAGTCAGGCTTTAAGCAGGGCACACAATGGGTGCACACTTACCACTTCATCGGCACAAATAGCTGCAGGTTTTGGGGAGGTTGAAAAAATAAAAAATTCTGCTGACATGCCTGCACCTCATCTACTTCAACCTTACTTAGCTTTACGTGTTGTAAAGGTGTCTATTACAACTTGTCTAAAATGTCATTATTGCCCCGGACAGGTTTGCCCGTTTCTTGCCCGCAGACAGCCTGTATCCACCTGTAGGAGCTGTTGAGATGAAGGCATAAGTTAAAACTCCCTCAAATAGAGACTAATTCCAGGCTAAAGTTGGGAGAACTTATATTGCTACAACTAACCATGAGGATTGAGTGATACAGAACATTTGGGTATTGATCCAATGCCAATCCAATACTGGTCAATATCGCTGATATCTATACCAATATACTGTAGATATTTTACAAAAAAGTTTCAAACGGGAGTGGAAATATCGATATCTGCAGATCAGTATCTATCCGATATCAACTTGAGATCGATATTATTGATATTTTGGATAGTATCGGTCCGCCAGCTCTACTAAACACTGCAATACTAAAGATGTGTACACATTTCAGATATCCATCGTCAGTGACTTAAATACTTCTGAAGCGTCTGGAAAGCTCGATTGGTTAAGTGTAGGACTGGCATATGGGAAATCAGGGTTTGGTTCCCAGGAGGGCAGGATGAGCTGAATCCAGCGTGGCTCCTTAGGCAAGACCGTTCACACGACTTCAGGGTCTCCCTGTGCCGGTTCCAGACCTAGATCCAATGTGTCAGGAAGGGCATCCAGGCTACTTCTTGATTAAAGTCAACTGAATTGAACTCATCTACATCAGCATTATTTGCTTTTATATTCAAGCATTCGATTTTGATCATGAATTCTTCGAATGAAAGACAAACTCAACATGAAAACAAAAATGCACTAAAAAAATCAAACTCAAAGTCCACAGATTGAAATGGAAACACTGCGGTGTTGTAAAAAGAGTGATGTTTCTTTGGTTTGTTGGTTAGTGTGGGCTCATGCTCCAGTAGTTAATGTGCACTAGTCCATCTCTGCAGATGTTGTCCACACGGGGACTGGAACTGCACAGTGACCAACCGAGCTCAACTTGGGGAGGGTGGACAGAGTGTTTTTTTTTTAGAACAGATGTTCCCAGCCTCTGTGCACTTGGCGTTTGAGCTTTAATCTGGTCACTGAAGGGCATTAGGGTAAACTGAAGGGGAAGGGGGATAGATCCTGCAATGCATAGGGGACCCCAGCTGTCAATTGCCCTGAGAAGACAACCCCCACCTCACCCCACACACACTCTTCAAATCTCAAATGGAGTCCCGGTCAAGCCCCTCCCAGTCAAAGCCGTACCCGTTCACACACCCACAGCAAAAGCAGCATAGTTTGTAATTGGCTGAGAATTAGGGCACATGTTGTATTGTTGAACCTGGAGATTATGCATTATGCTTGAATCTGTGGAGATTATGCTGTGCTGGGATATTATGCCTCCATTTTCTCTGATTGCCTCTTGGTATTATTATTATTATTTTTTCCCTGTGCCATAGTGAATACTCATTTCATCCTGCCGTCTTTGCTAAATTTTGTTCCTTATGCTCCCTTCTCCTTCTCTTCTCCACACTTGGTGCTCCTTCCCTCCCCAACTCTCCCTGGTTCTCTCCTTACCCCCACCCTCTCCTTCTCCTCCGTAGGGCCTCTGGCTGTCTCCCCACAAGTGATGTTCTTCTGGCCAGATGATGCATGCATATCTCTTGTGTCTTCTTGATGCTAACTCACGTCGACATTTGCACGGCATTGTGGGATTCTGCTCTCGGTCATATTTCATGTAATGATGAAAATGATGATGGTGATGAGGATTCAGGGAAGGGATGGGGGGGATGCTTCTATTTTTTGCCCTTGTCCTTTCTTCAATATCAATCAGCGCAGTGTGATGAGATGGTAGATAATGGGTGGTTGCAGATGTGTTGCAGGATAACAAGCTTTGGTTTTACTTTGGTTGAGTTACTTTTTTTAATTTTTTTTTTTACCTTTCACCACCTCACACATGGAATTGAGGATCAAGTATTTAGAAGAAGCAAACTTGACCAATTTTGCATGAATAGTTCTGGCAGATAACTTCTAACTGTATTTTTGGACTACAGTCACAACAGCCAAAAAATACACAACATTATATCACAATAACAATATCACAATATAAATAATTTTATTTCACAATAACTATATATAAATATATTTATATAAAACTTATATAGATTATTTTACATCACAATAACATGCATAACATACATATAGCAATATTTAATATTTTATATCACAATAAAAATATGTATACCAATATTAATTACTTTAAATCACAATAGACATATATTTATACTAATATTAATTATGTTTATATCACAATAACAATATATATAACAATATAAATTATTTTATATCACAATAACTATATTCACAACACAAATAATTGTTTTATATCACTATGTATATATATATATATATATATATATATATATAAAACAATATTAATTAATTTAAATCACAATATAAATATACATAGCAAAATTAATTAAATTATATCATAATAACACTATATATAACAATATTAAATATTTTGAATCACAATAGCAAAATATATTGTGATACACCACGATAAAGTATATTTTCAGGTATTCTTTGAAAAAAATGAGACAACATTGTCAGAACTTTTTTGTCTCTGGCTTTTTTTTTTTAATTAACATGTAACCAAATCGTCGCATTTTTGCTAAAAATTTGTTTAACTCACTAAAACCTGACAAAATTCTTGCAGCTACGCATCGCTACACAAGTTTTTAAGTCAGTTTTCGGGCACAAAACAGGCAGCCATTGAACGCACTTGAAATTGAAAATAGTTGAACTTTGACCAATCAAGAACTTGTATTTGGCAGCGTCGTATTGGTAGCATCCTTTTTAATTCACTGAGGTGAATTACAGTACAATTATGCGCTAG
>NC_050525.1:10141737-10146303 GCF_002922805.2 Oryzias melastigma
ATAGACCACAATAAAGTATATTTTCAGGTATTCTTTGAAAAAAATAGACAAAATTGTCCGAACTTTCTTTTCTCTGGCTTTATTTTTCTCAATTAACATGTAACCGAATCATTGCATTTTTGCTAAAAATTTGTTTAACTCACAAAAACTTGACAAAATTCTTGCAGCTACGCATCAGTACACAAGTTTTTAAGTCAGTTTTCGGGCACAAAACAGGCAGCCATTGAACGCACTTGAAATTGAATATAGTTGAACTTTGACCAATCAAGAACTTGTATTTGGCAGCGTTGTATTGGTAGCATCCTTTTTAATTCACTGAGGTGAATTACAGTACAATTATGCGCTAGTATCAGGTAGTAGGGCTGAGTGTCGCCAATAATTTCCAGAATCAATACATTTACACACATTTGTTTAGAAATACATTAAAAATCTCTCTCTCTCTCTTTCTCTCTCTCTCTCTCTCTCTCTCTCTCTATATATATATATATATATATGTGTGTGTGTTTTAAAGATATTCCTATTAATCTGATATAGTTCACATACTGTATAATGAATTAGTGAAATGATAATAAGATTTTTCATACCATAACGGAGAGGCTCCAACAATTGTTCTGCCTCTCCTGGAGGCCGTTTCAGTTTGGCCACTAGGTGGCAATCACACTATATCATTACACTTTGTTCCAGAAGAAGAAGAAAGAATGAGCAAAACACTGTTTTAGACCACAAATGGTTACTTTGAAAATATTTCTTTAAAAGAGTTTGGATCATTCATGTCTTTGAGATGTTCATTTAGTCAGCAATGTATGTTTAGGTCAACCAAGCGTTAGCATTAGCCATATTATGGGAAATCCCATTTTAGGTTAGCACCAAACTAGCAGACTTTAGCTTTATGTGTTAGATCCATCTCTACTTTTATGGATCGATTATTGATCTATTAAGCTTAGATCGATTGAGATCAATTAATCGATTTTATCAACCCAGCCCTGTCAGGTAGTGACAGTCCAGTGTGAACACCAAATGCTTAAACCAGTTGCAATGCAAGAGCCCGCATTCAGGACATACCTACTAACGTAGGAAAAGACTTAGAACTTCTTCTGCGTTAATGTCAATAGCAAATACTGATACACACACCTACAGTGCCATCAAGAGGTTGTTGCAATTTATAAGAATCGCATATAAGTCATACCTAAATATTAAAAAAAGCTTACAACTTATTGTCTGAAACATATGGGATAAGATATAATTTAAGTGACTCCAGAGACAACGGTTTCAGTGAACACTGTGTTCTGCTAAGGAGCCAGGAAGTGAAAAGCATCTCTAATAGAATAGCCTTTTCCTTGCAAGTGCACTAACAAGGGGAAATGTGTTCCAAATGAAAACAGAGTGAGACAAAAACAGGAGGATGGAAACATTCACAGAATCGAGGGGGGTATCATTACTGGATGAGTCTGGGCTGAGGCAGACTTTTGGCCCTCCTGTAGTGCTTCCTCTCTGTGTGTGTGTCTGTTAATGGTGGCTGTGAGCACATTTTCAACTTGCCGCTATGCAAAGCTGTGTCAGTGGATATCACGTCTATGGAAAAGGGATTTCTTCACAGATTTTGCTACACCCTAATTAATCTGCTTAAACCTGCTAGGCCTGTCTCCAGCACTCTTACACATCAGAAAAGCCGGCTCCGGATCCAGCCAGGATTTTCTCCATGAATGCTGGTGGAAAATCACTACAGCCTCACAGCTGACAGCTTTCTGTCAGAAAAGCCTGGAAAAAAAAGAAAAGACAAAACACACCTCTTCATTTCCTATGATGGATGCCGGATGGGGGAGTTATCACAACGGGTCATGACTCCCCTGAAACTGTCGGTTTGTTGCTCCACCTGCTTTGACTCATTTTAAGAGGTTCAGAAAATGATATAGCAAGCAGACGATGCAAAATATGGTGAGCTGTGTTCACTTAGCCTTTCTCTGGAGGGTGTGGCTGACATTTTTGCTGTCCTGATCCAAGTCTGCTTGGCAACAAGCTCAGTAATCTTTTTTTTTCTTTTCTTCATGGATTCTGAAATCTGTGCTTTCGCACTAGTACTTCACACTTAGTGTTGTGGCTACAACTCCTCAAATCTATAGGTAAACAGGGATTTGTGATAAATTTTACTCAGTTCTTTAGCTGTTTTATTGTTGTCCTCAGTCAATGCTCATTTAATTAAAGTGGCTATCATCGAAACATGTAAAAACTGCTAATTGTTAGTAGTTTTCATGCACGGTCACTGAGTGGTGTATTTTTGAACTTTTATCATATATAAGGCGTGATAGCTAAACAATGGAGTCAGATCAATCAGGTAGACTTAGGAGGCTAACTCTGTTCAAAATAACTCTAGAACTTGTTTTGTTACATGCTACATGTTAGCCACATTAGAAGTGTTAGCTGCATTCACGTTCTTAAAGTGTCTGTAATTCCCAACCTTGCTTGCAAAACATAAAAACAGACTGATAACGCTAAAATAAACATTACTGTGATGACACAACATTGTTTGTAGCACGTACATTCAACAGAGTCTGACGCCGCTACACGTTAGCAATGTTAGCGTATTTAAAAAACCTGTAACTTAAAAGTTTGCTTGCAAATGTAAAAAAAAGCTAAAAAAATAAAAAGCTAAAATATATGTAACTGTGACTATGCAACCTTGTTTCTAACAGTTTGACACCACTACATGTTAGCTGGGTTAGCGTAATTATTAATACCTGTAACTTCTAAGATTGCTTTGATAACAGCAAGCAAAAAAAAAAAAACTTATACAAACATATACAGCTAAAATAAACATTACTATGCAAACTTGTTTGTAACACATACAAAAGCAAAGTTTGAAACCGCTACATGTTAGCCATGTTAGCATATTTGCAATACCTTTAACTTCTGAACCTGCTTGCAAAACTTAAAAAAAACAGACTTGTACAGCTAAAATAAATGTTTTCTGTAACTATGCAAACTTGTTAATTAAGAAAAATAAAGTCTAATACTGCTACACGTTAGCCACATCAGCATATTCTTAACAACACCCAACCTTGTTTGGAACTTGTACAGAAAACTGACCTACTTTTTGACATAGTGCCATGTAACTCTTAAAATTATTCTGACATCAGTCAATGGGGTTCTTTGATGTATGAGGTTCTCCAAACTATATAATTTTTTTGAGGAAAAAAAACTTTAACAATAATAATAAAAATAATAATTTTAAGAGTGCTTTATAGTGTGAAAAAGACGATAGTTATTACAAAATGGGCTAAAATTGTACATTTTTTCAGTTACTCTGTTATATGTTTTTTTACAAGAGATTAGAAACTAAAAGATATACTAATGGAAATGTTTATATATATATATATATTAATATGGGATTTACAAATATAATTTAGGCTTTTATTAAGGTAATGGTAAACAACTAAATAGTGGATGATAGCATTATGAAGAATCAAAACAAACAAACAAAAAATGCAGCCTGGTACCTCTGATTTTGGTTTCAAAAGCAAAAATGAAAGGTGATGCTAAGTCCATAAAAACAAAGGAAAAAAATGAATGAATGCACTGACAGAAACAAAAACAGAAAAATAAAGTTTAAAAAGATGACATAGATGTGGTAGGAAAACAATACCCCAAGGATTTAGAGGACAGTCACAAAAGTGACGGAAAAAAAGAAAATTGGTGTGTGATAGCAGACAAGAAAACAAGTCTGAACTCAGTGCTAAAAGAAACCCTGATTTTAAAACGAGAGTGGAGATCGGCACTTCAATTTTGTTTTATGTGTTGGTGATGTTTGGTCTTTTGGTTTCCTTTTTGAGTTTCTGTTTGGGGGCTCCCTCTTTTCCACTAGCACATAACTGCTGTTTCCTTTTAAGTAATTATCCCTCATTATACTATCGTCTGGTCAAATACTCGAATCTGATTGGCTCCAGGGTCTCCATTTAAAAACTGATAATGATCAGAAAAAACGAGCACATGAAAAATAAGTTCTGGTCACAAAACCTGAACATTCTATATTATTGTGCTAGCCTAAATGCTAGTTGGTTGCTGAACATGTACAATTTTCCTTCACTGTGGCAAAGCTTGGTTGGTACACGTTACCATGACAACATGTCCCGCCTCTTGGGAAAAACTACTTGAACCAAAAAAACCAGCAAGGTTAAATTATTTAATATTTTCCTTTCATAAGTAGCCATTTTTATAGAAGTAATGATGCTATTTGAGGTGTCCATTATTAGAAATTAAGACTTTGTGTCAAACAGTTCACACCTCCAACGCCATCCAGGATTTTCTGATTCTGGACACATCACCGGGCGTTATCCCTGACATATTTAAGCCCCTGGTTTTCTGTTAGTCAGCGTATAGTCTTTTGTTTTTGCTCAAGGCTTTATTTCAACTTTTAGCTAAAAATTGTTCTGTTTAAGTCAGGGGTCTCAAACTCAAATCAGCCGGGGGCCGCTGGTGGCAGAATCTAAGTGAGGCCGGGCCGCATCAGGATTTTCTCAAGAAAATCGCTGAGAAAACATTCCAATGTTCTTAAATATCTTTATTTTTAAC
>NC_050525.1:10147050-10156929 GCF_002922805.2 Oryzias melastigma
AGAAACACATTTTTTGACGAGCCGCGAGCAGCAAATTCCCCGCGCGGGAAATCGCGTTTGGTGCTTCATGGCTCCTCCTTCGCCCAGTTGATTGAAGGAGGGAATGAATGATAGATAGAGGTACTGGACAGACAGCCGATGTCCCGCCTCCAGAGTCATATACCTCACTGTGATTGGTTCATTCAGCTCGGCACATAACAACTGTCATTCATATCAGCCTTGCGGGCCGCACTAACAGTAATCTTTCATATGAAGACGCGGGCCGCAAATCATCATCCTGCGGGCCGCAGATGGCCCGCGGGCCGCGAGTTTGAGACCCCTGGTTTAAGTTAATATATTGTTTTGGTTCTTTTTGTTTCTGCCAACCAACCACTTCACCGCAGAGTCTTTCATCCCCACCAGTCCCGACAATAACTTATAACATTTCAAGGAACAAAATGATGAGGATAAGTAACACAAAACCAAATCTTCAACCAAAACCAAAAGGTAAATCATAAAAAGGTAGGAAATTAGCTCTTTTCCCAGTCTCTAAACCTCAATAGAATTTACCTTTTGCATTTTGCTTCAGAAAACAGCACAAAAATCAATCAATCAATAACAAAGTTTGTTTGTGAAGCAAACAGGACCCCGACAAAAAATAACAATTTAGACAAATTTAACATTAACTCTGCTTAAACAATATAATAGCCAAATCCAAGGACAAAGACACACTTATAGCCACAACTGTAAAGCTGACAAAACCTTACAGCTGCCTGATAGCAGAAAGGATGAAACTTTTTCTCTATTACAAAAAAAAAATATTTTCCACAAAGTGTTTTGGTGATGTGACCATGAACACTCATGTGACCACACATGAGCTCGGATATTTTTACGTAACAATTGTATCCTTTGAAATTGAACACAATTGTAAGCTGAGTCATGTTTGTTTGAGATGGTGGGCTTGAGCCTGTATAACTCAGATCTATGAGATTTTATATCAACTTTTAGTGTTTCTTCTTTTGTGTGGCAACAATATCTGATCTGCTGAACTAAATACCAAACAGATGAGAACATTTATAGAATCTATAGATTGCAATGGTGATATGCACTTTGACCGTGAATTATAAGGATGAGTTCTACTACATGAGAGAATGAGTATCATGAGACACGTATCATGATACGTATCGTATCATGAGACACATATTGGGATACGCACAGTATCATGAGACACGTATCATGATACATACAGTACCATGGGACACGTATCGTGATACGTATCGTATCATGAGACACGGAATTGGCATATGCACCTTATCATGAGACACGTATCATGATACATACAGTATCATGGGACACGTATCGTGATACGTATCGTATCATGAGACACGTATTGGCATATGCACCTTATCATGAGACACGTGTCATTATACATACAGTAGCATGGGACACGTATTGTGATATGTATTGTATCATGGGACACGTATCGTGATACGTATCGTATCATGAGACACGTATTGGGATATGCACATTATAATGAGACACGTATCATTATACATACAGTATCATGGGAAACGTATCGTGATACATACCGTATCATGGGACATGTATCGGGATACGTATCGTATCATGAGACAGGTATTGTGATGCATACCGTATCATGGGACACATATTGTGATATGTATTGTATCATGGATCACGTATTGAGATACATATCATATCCTCAGACTCCTGCCAGTACACATCCCTTCTACTGCATGTGTCTTGTACAGGAGGCATGGCTTACAGGAGATTTATTAACAAGGTGTACAGCCAATCAGGATGCAGAACACACTGCGAGGGCAAAAGAAAAAATTCCAAAACTGCACTGAAAAAGATCAACGAGAACGCAAAAGGTGAACCACAATAGTGCAAGATACCACTGTATTATCTGGAATCAGCAATACCTGAAAGGAACATTCCGCTTATTTTACTTTGACTGCATATCCTAAATACACTGCACTGAGAAAAAAAAATCTAATTTGAATGTGCTTGACATTTTTGTGTTTTCACTGACTTCAAGATTTGTTTCCCTCCTTACACATCTGCCCGGTGACAACACTTTTCAACCCACGGTATTCTCTCCAAGCCAATTAAATGTAACAAGACTGATGCGAGTGCTCTCCAAAGCAAGGTTTTCAGAGGTTCACCATGAATCTGCTTCTCTGCCGGATGATAACCCAGCTATTGTTGTTCTCTGATCTCTGATCTGATCTTTTTTTTCAGTCAAGAAGCACCCTCCAGTTCTGATTTAACAGGCGCTGTAATAGCATCTCGTTAACCCCTTTGTGAACTGCCTTTCTTGACAATCATTATAACCCATCTGATCTGTGGCCACTTCCGTGAGTGATTACATTAATTCTGTAATGATTGGGATCTTATTAACCCCACAAGGAAAAAGAAAACTACCAAAATAAGCCACTGTCAGAATGGGAGGTTAAAGAGTGTTTTTCTCTCTTGAGCCATTTTAAGCTCAGACAGAAGAGCAGTTACAATATTTACTCCCAAGGTGCTACTGCCCTCACAAGAGGTTAAATGCTGTTGATTCCTCATCATTTAAATGTAATTAAATATGTGGGAATCTCTACACTCTAATACCTACTTCAATGAAAATTCAGTTTTTTTTACATTTTCTTGTAATATTTTTCGGATAAAGGAGAACATAAGTAAAGAAAATTAAAAAGATTTTTTCTTTATTCATATTGTTGTGAATCAGAAGCAGATGAAAAAAATGGAGTTTGAAGAAGTAGAGGTGATACTGGAAATTTGGGTATTGATCCGATACCAAGTAATTACAGGGCTAGTATCGCCGATAACAATATCGATACGATACTTTTTTTGTGAAATGTTTGATTATAGGATAACTTCGAAAATATTCAATTTTTTTGTTAATTAATTGCATAGTAAGATACATGATAGAGACATTCAGCTAAAAAATAAAAATGTTTATTAGCTACTTGCAACAATCTGAACTGAATACACATCAAATAAGAAACGTGTATTAATAATGACATTATACACGATAAGAAGAAGAAAACAGTAACTAGTGTAAATTTCATTTCAAAAATGTAAGTATTACCACACCATCTACGGTGGCCCTGAAGGGTCACAACACTTTGAGTTCACAACACAACACTTTGGGGTCAAAATACAACAGTTTAAGTTTACTGTGAACTTAAAGTATTGTTTCGTGACCCCTAAAGTGTTGTGTTGTGAGCCTTAAGTTTTGTGTGGTGACTCTTTCAGGGCCACTGTATAAACACATATATATTTATATATATAAAATAAATAAATAAAAAATAAAAAAAATATCTCAGCGTTACTAGTGAAAAAAACAAACAAAAGCAAAACTCTAATAACTTAAAAATATAAACAACACAGCAAAAAATCCTACCGTTGTTGCAAACATGTGGTTACTTGATGACTCCGCTCCTCAATAGGAGGGAACAGAAGATGTGAGCAGCAATGTGAAAGGAGTTGGTGCACCGTTTGCACAGACAACGTTGCCAGATTGGGCAGTTTTCCACACAATTTGGGCAGTTATTTACTTAAATTAGCTTGTTTTTGAGTATCTGGCAACACTGCAGAAAAATAGACGCTGCACTTGCATGAACTAAACTGAATTAAAGCTATTTACTCTATGTATTGAAGAATCAAAGTATCGATACTTCACTTTGGTATCGATATTATCAATACTTGGATTGATATGCCTATGCAAAAATGTTAAAATTATGCTAGGCGAGCCACAAGCTCCCCTCCTTTGCTCCATAAATGGATGGCTCATATGGATGATGGGGAAGGGGGCGGGTTTGCTAGAACTAGTGCTGCTCTACGGATACTATGTCATAGAAAACAACACTGTAATATTTAAATCATAAAGAAAATACCACTGGGAATGCTTTGAAAATAGATGAAAAGATGATTGGAGTGGGACTTTAAGAAGTAGACAAGCCTTCTACAGGAGAAACAGACTTAGCCCGGTCAACTTGGTTTAGTTTTTCTCCTACCGCAGACAAATTGAGGTCAACATTTAACCTAAGATGGCCTCCTTAGGAAAGAAAAAAAAATGCCTGAGCCGGGAGAGAGTATCTAAAACCCACACAGCACCACTGCAACCTTCCTGCTGTGAGGTGAAAGTGCTAACCGTCATGCCACCACGCCTCCCTTGGTTCAGTTCGCCTGACATAGTAAGCATCTGTCATGACCAACCGATTGCACATGTCTGCCCCGGTGCAGTCATCCACACAATGTTTTCCACCATCAAATATGAACAGTTTTCTCTGGTTGTATTGCATATTTCATTGAAATAATCCACGGCGTCTTAAAATATTTACAGAGCTGGATTTTTATATGACATCAATATACTTAGTTGAGCCCTCTGTGCCACACGTAAAAATGAAAATAGAAAGGGCTGTTGTAAGTTTAGTTAGAAAATGTGATTTATTCAAAGGCTTTTTTGTCACAGTGTGGAAAATAACAAAATAGGTACTCTTTTTATCTACTTTTGCTTTACTTAAAAGAAGTTCACAGATTAATTTATATCTAGAAAAAATGATTTTCTTTTTAATTTCTTGTCATTTTCTAAAGTAAATGAGAATTTGTAAAACAGATGTGCAATTCTTACATTTGAAAATAAGAAGCCAGACGTTGGTCATGAGACGGCAATCTTCTGCTCGTTCTCAAGTCTGGTCTAAAGAGCAGAGGTTATGGGGTCTGTGCGTCTGTTTTCTTTGCCTCAGGCCAGTTAGATGGCAGTGTTAGTTAGAGTTGAATCAACCCACATCTACATTTTCACAGAATTGTGAAAACTGCTTAGAATTTCTATTGGAGTTGTTCAAAACCCTGTTTTCATACAACATAATTCCTAAAACACTAGGCAGATTCCTCAAATCTCCACTTTAGAAGAGTACTAAATGCCAAAACCAATTATATATAGTAATCGACTTCGATATACCAAGATACTGATCGAAGTATCAATACCACAGTTTCAGTCAGATGCCAGATACATGAATCTAGTCGTCTACAAGTGAATGCATCAGAATGGAGCGTGGAAGGGAGCTAGTGGCTTGCCGTAGCAGCTTCTATGTCATATCTAAAAGCTTTTTCGATAATATTATTGCATCTGCTCCTAATTTGTAAAAATGACACACTCAGAAATGCAATTTTGAGCTGAATTTTCTTTGAATATGTCCTCCACTATGAGAAAAATGCTACAAGAAAATGTCAAAAACACAATTTTCATCAGAGTGGCTCTTTAAACAAAACAATTTACAGCATGAGGGGGCAGCCCTCATCAGTAGATTAGCTCTGTGGCTTCACACTCGTGCACACCAAACAGACGTAATACTTCTCATGAACTGACAAGCAATCAGTTAAATGATGTCTTAATTGGACTTTGGACAAATATTTAAGAAGAGTAGTTCCAAAAAGCAACCACCTCCTTCTGTGTTGGCTCAATTAATCCTTGATTGGCGATAATTGCCCGTGCAAAGTTTATCTCAAATAACTGTGGATATAAAATAATCCCCGGCATACTTTGTCTCCTGCTCTCCTTAATGCTGGCTTTCCGCCAAAACAAACCAAATATTTGATGATGGTGTCTAATTGTCTCCTTTCCATCTGCCTCACTCTCCTGCCTGTGACTAATAAGCACAGGCAGGTGCAAACTCCGCTGTAGAGCGTGGGGTTCATATGTACATTTGCACACCATCAATTATACTTTGACACTGCTATAGTCGTTCTCAATCACTAAATCACCGTGCACTGTTCCAGCAGGCGTGCTTGCTGTTTTCTAGCCATTAAAACACCCCGGTCTGGCTTCGCATCGGCTATTAGAAGCTCTTAAGCAGGCTGGGAAAAAAACGAGTTGCTAATGATAAGAATGCATCTGTGGGTTCTGACCTCCACGGCTCCATGTTTAGCAGCACTTAATTAATCTTGATGGATTCTGAAAAAAAAGCTAGCCAAACAAATATCTTAAACATAAATTACTTTTCTCTTTTATGTACCACGTCCTGCTACAAGTGCTCCCGAGGGACGCTTCAATTAAATGAACACATTCATGTGCTGGAGTGAGAAGTACTTTCAGTTATTCTCCTTTTTTTCTTTTCTTTTACACTGTTCTTTACATGCTTAAAGCTAGAAATTTAGAGTTTGAGTGAACACTTTTCACATTTGTGTGTGTGTGTTGCTGTGTTCTTATCACCTCCCCACACACCTGCTTACCTCTCTCTTCTTATGCCTCCTCATCAAAGCCAGACTCAGCCACAGTTTTCCTCTTCCTCCCCTCCCCCCCTCTAGATAGTTTGGCTTGTGCTCAACAGCAACCAATATCCTAGTATCACTGCGGTGTCCGGGCGGTCAGACCTCCACGGTATCATTACATTCCTGTGAGGAAAATGCAGCTTATTGGATGTGAATACAGATATTGTAAAGGACTATTAAGGATTAGGAAGAGTGGCAACTGCTAAAAACGCAAAGCCTGAAGTTGCTTGACCTGAAGGAAAGGCATATTTTTGTCCCTCCTCAAACTACTTGTGTAAATCAGATATTTTAGTTACTATAATTTCTTTCACTTAATGTGTGAAATCTCCTCTTAGCAAACAGTGAAGGTGGATTGTGCATGTTAATGAAGGATGGTGTGTTGTTTACCAGCTAATTGTAAATCTACAGACACACTGGGGATGTGCGTTCTTGAACGTGCATTGTAATGATCAAAGGGGTGGAGTAGTTCACAGTAGTTTGTGTCCCACTGGCTTTCACTAGCCACGTTTACATGGCCCCAGGTAATCGGAATAAACACCTGATCAGAACAGAAATGCGTCATGAAAACACGTAATTACGAATACTCTGGCCTGATCAGACTCTTTTGGATCCAAATTTCTTTCAAGACATGTGGGTTATACCAGTGTTTGATCCGATCAAGCTGCATGTAAATAAACATTCCGATCGTGTGTCATTACTGCGCTGGATCATAGAAGGTATGGCAGTCTTAGGAACATGAACAGAACCGATCAGCTGCTCTCAGAGAGCAAACTCATTTCTTTGAGTAGAAAAGCCAGATTCAGATCTTTAATGTGTGAGCGCTTTGTTACGTTGTGAGTTTGGAACGCAGTCGGTCCGGCTGATCTGAGTGAGAGACTCGCCGGATTCAGGCGAACCATGTCTACCGGGAGAACTGTCTCTCCGAGCGGCTTCAGGGCGGTATGAGGCGGCTTTTGAATGCGGAAATGCCACTCCGCGCACCGAACAGTCTGGAGAAACCGTGTAAAAATCACATAAATTCATGTTTCCAATCACATCCAAACAGAATAAAGACTGATCTTATTCGCACATATTTACGTGCAGGCAAGATGCACATTTCCCTCATGGATTTAGAAAATTATGAGCAAACAGGCTCTTAAAGGTCTCGTGCAGTGGGAATTTTTTTTTTTTCAATTTCGAAAGTCAATGGAACTTGGAAAACGAATCTGATAAAAATATTCACTTAAAATGATCCAGCGCGATTTTATTGATCATTTTATGGTCGTGCACAGCTTCAAATTTGGGCGATAGGTGGTGATGGGCGGGGGCTGCGCGTGACGTCACTTCAGGGATCCCAGAGTGTAAACAACAATGGCGGACGGTTTGAGAAGCGACGTAGACCACGATTTAGCGGATATTTCTTTGGATGAAGGTGATGAGCCTTCATCAAACACGGGAATTTTAACGACACAGGGTTCGGATGGGGTACAGCCCTACGAGTTTGAACCGGAGGTTTCCTCATCTGAGGATACAGGGGCTTCGGATGACGATGGTGAAAGCTCATACAGTGATGGCGCCGAGAAGACGATCAAACTTGACTATTAAGAGGAAGTAAAAGTCGTAACAAGGTTTCCGTAGGTGAACCTGCGGAAGGATCATTACCGGAAAAGGAAAGGCGCCGCCGCTGCCGCGGAGTGTCCTTTGTCGTCCTCCTCCAGGGCCGAGGCGGACGGAGCCCCCCCGCCCGGGACGAGGGTCTGCTGCTGATGCTGCAGCGACGGGTGGGCTCGCTCCCCCACCGCCCTCTCAACCTCCCTCGCCCGCGCGCAACCAACCCCCGCGCAGGTCCTCTTTCCAGACCGCCGGCGGGGTCCTCCTGCGCCCCGCGCGGAGGCCACCCTCGCCGGCCTCACGGCCCCGGGTGGGAGTAAAAACCCTTTGTGCGGGCTCGGCTGCCGGCGCCGGACCACCATCCGGCGAACCCAGGGCGCCCCCCATGCGCGGCCCGGGGCCTCGGAACCGCAGGTAATTAGAAGCAGAAAAGGAAGGGTTTCTTGAAAACCAGTAGGAGGCAGGCCCTCGAGGACTTTATTTGGACGCCCCTGCTTTAGCGCCTGCAAGGCATTCACACTGGTCGAGTAGGGAGGGGCTTCTTCTTCTCTTTCTACTATTTACTATCGAGTGTCCACCACCTACATTTGGAGGAGACTTGATGTGAAATCTATTGAAATCTTGCTCCAGGCTTTTTCTTCCACAGCTCTTTTCCAATACTTGGTGTTCTATAATTCCATCCGGACACAGACCAAAGTTATTATTTCTCCTGCAGGATTACTTTTCAAATGGTTGACCCTTTCCTGACGTAAAAGGGATGCCATCCATAAATTTCTACCCAATTCGAGTCCCTGATGGGTCAAAGTTCAACCTGGTTTCACTTTCAGTGCAGGTTCAATGTACAAAGGGCCTGAAAATGGTCATAGAAGCTACTCGAGAACAAGGACATTTTGAATGCAGAAACACAAAGCGCTAATTTCGCTGTTTACATTCACTTTTCATTGCAAGTGGTAGCTTGAACGCGTGTTGTCGAGGCCGGTGTAAACATAGCTTGCATGCTTTTTTTCTCTATTCCCATTGATTTATGCCTTATGACTCCAATAAGAATAATAGTTTTGCTGGAAAAAGTAGCACATTACTACAATTGGTAACTTCTACTCTGAAAAGCAAGTGTCACATACTTGTATTTGCCATCTAGCTAAATGGAATATGTGTGGGAGGCAAACGTGTAATTTGGCTCTTATCAACCTTTGTTCTGTACTGTAGGCAATATATCTAACCACTACTTGTACAGTTTGTACGAATTAAACTGTGACTGACACAAATGTACAGGAAATCTACAAGCATCTAGTTTATCTAGAATCACTGTTTTTACTAAATCTGTCTGACAGACAGATAGATGGGGGAGCAGTGGGCATCAGTCACGGACTTGCTCTGGTACCATTTGGTGGTTTAACCCCCCAATCTGAGCTGTGATTCTAAGTGCCAACATATCGGGTCCCATTTTTAGAGCCCACAATCTCCCAGCCTCAGGGCAGACTTCCCTTGCTTGCCTCACTGACATGACTTTAACAGTGCTTTCATGGTTTTGAACTGAAAACTTTACTTTTGAGGAAATGTGCTCATAGACCAAAAACACCAAAAGCACATGGGAAATGTTGACAAAAATAAGGTTTAAGCCCCACTCCAATCGTCTTTTCATTCAGGTTAAAAGAGTTCCCAGTGGTCTTTCTATTATCAATAGGACAATTCAGCCAAAGAAAAAAGAAAACTTGTGCGGTTTTCTAGGACATAGTTTCTGCAGAGTGGCAGTAGTTCATTAGAAACTTGCCCCTGAATTGTGGCTGGACCATTGGCACATAGCAACCCAGAAGACATTTTGTTTTACAATCATCTGCATTAGGTATGATTATGAGCCATGCTTCTTAACCTTTTAAAGTGAAGGATGTATGGATGTTCACATACAATGTCATTGTCCCATTTGTATCATGTACTCATGTCTTATGAAGAAATAGGAACAACTCAACCTTTGGTCTCTTTAAAAAGCATTTTGTGCTGCTATTAGTCAGT
>NC_050525.1:10157231-10187607 GCF_002922805.2 Oryzias melastigma
ATTGTCCCATTTGTATCGTGTACTAATGTCTTATGAAGAAATAGGAACAACTCAACCTTTGGTCTCTTTAAAAAGCATTTTGTGCTGCTATTAGTCAGTGGTATGTACGACCTTGCGACGAATTGGCGACCCCTCCAGGTGTACCCCACCTTTGCCCCAGAATGGCTGGGATAGACTCCAGCATCCTAGGATGGATGGAAGCACCACCTTGTCCTCGTTCGCCCATCTTCATTCTCTGCTAGTTCCTCTTTCATCTCATCCTGATCTTTCCTGAGTCTTTTCACTTAGACGTTGATCACTGGGCATTACTTTCTTGGCATACCACACAATCTTGGTTGATTCATCCAGAGTGAGGGCTTTGATGGTCAAAAACCTAGTGTGTGGTTCACCATTTTTCATTGATCTACCTGAAGGGTTTTAGGACAATGAAGAACAAAATTGTGGGATTGAATGTCTTATATGTTAAATTAATTAATTGAAGGGACAGTCATTTCAGAAATCCTGTAGAATCAATTTACCCAAATTGTTATTAATACCCAGGCCAATAAAATGTACACATTGATGCACATACATATACTATGGTCAATTACAATTTTTGACAGAGCTTGCAGTTTTTACTTTTTTATTAAATTGTGCAATGCTGGAATTCATTTACTTGGGTATGTTTAGTGCGCCAAATAAACCGAATTATGTAAAAAGCTATTACTGACCATATCTGCATCATAAGAGCATGCCTTCACTCTAAAAGCTGTGGGTTGGTAGAGTTGACTGGAAGCTTTTTCTACTGACGTGCTATTGTTCCAACAGGGTTAAAGCAAGACATATGTTGTCATTTGCTCTGTTTGCAGTCTTTGTGTTCACCTTTGACTGTCAATTAGCTATGTTTGTTGGTTTTTACTATCCTTATAAAATTTCCTTAAAATCTTTTGATGGCCATAGTCTTAGGCCTGGTTGTTCTATCACGTGTTTTTCTAAACCATTAAGTAGTAAGGTATTCCATATTATTAGGAAACAGATTTTTGTAATATTACACTTTTTACTGATGTAGTGATGGATTACTAACAAGTACAGAGTACACCACACTTGACTTCTTTTGATTTATTTAGGTCAACATGGACGAAAACCCTCCTTTATTAGTATCATTTTGTAATGTTTTGTATTCTATCCACATTTTCCAGACATTTGTTTATTGGATTTTTGTCTCATCTAAGTGTTCTACTGACTAAGTGCTGCTGCTTGGTGCCAGCGTTATGAATGATATCCGTTGTGATGGTCACAGCAAATGGAGGAGACCTTATTAGTCTGAAGTTCAAACCACCATGGCTCCATTTTTTTCCCATCTCTCGCTCATGTATATTCAGATGTGGGCTACTTAGACTGTTGCTACTATACTTGTATAATGAATTCCATTAATTTCTCTTCCTTCTTTCATCTCCTATGGTCTTTTGTTATGATTATATATCCGTACACAACACTTGACAGTGGCGGTAGCTGTGCTCATCCTTAATTAACTTTGCCAAAAGAGGGAATGTCTTTGAATTTCCAATTAACTGATTCTAAGACTTAAGTATGCTGAAAAGTAAATTGCAAATTTCTACCTTGCTTGAAGCTGGGATTTTGTTAGCAAATATGTTGTGATTTATCAAGTGTCTTGTGTAGGGCTTTTGTATCATACTGCAATACTTTACAGATGCTTACGATAAGATGACAGACAGACGGCGGGACAGAGTTGTCTGTATGGGTAGGAATAAAGAGAAATAGACAGAAAGGACAGGGATAAATGGTTTTTCAATCCAAATAAACAATGGAGACCTCATCATTGCCTATAATCTCAAAACTCCTACTACCAGCCAGAGCTTTATTCCAACATCTGTATGTGTGTTTTTTTATCCACCCCCCACCCCTGTTGCCCCTCCCGTTTGAGCTGCAACATTAATAACTGTAAGTGGATAATGCTCTAGCTTGAATTCCGATCAAGGTTTAATAAGACCATGATTCAGTCGGCCACTGGCAGCAGGAGGTACTTTGTACGCGTGTGCACGTGGGTGTGTGTGTGTGTGTGTCTGCACGTGTGGCTTTTTGTGCATTTACATAAGGCAGATACATAATACTGCTGGTGCTTTCAAGAGCTTCAGGGGTCGGCCCCTTCATGTTATAACCTTTTGCCCTCAGGGAACTGTGAGTAAATGGGCGTCACATTAGGGAATCGTGATCAGGGAAAATGAAGTCATTGTACAGAAAAGTGCAGTGAATAAGGAGAAGATTGCTTTAATGTAAAAAAACAAAAAACGCTATATTAGATTTGTAGCCACAGTAGAACTATATGTTGTTATTTCTACGTTGTGATTGGATGATTGTTCAAGGCTAGCTGTTATGTTTATTGCAATCATAGACACAAAAGTTTGTACTCAATCTGTTAGCGGAGACAGTTATGCTAATATTTTAGACAAATTGTGTATTTTGTGGTACAAACACCAAATTGGACATGGATACTTTTTTCAGAAAAGCGCGTTAGCCACAATAAAAAAATAAAAAAAAAAGTCAGCCATACATTCAACAAAGTATATATACAAAAATATTCAATATATATATACTGTATATATAGGGTGTTAAAATAGTTGTACGTTTTGCAGTTAAATATATATATATATATATATATATATGTTACTGCACAACTGTGTTAATAGTTTGTTCCGCTATGTATGCAACGGTGCTTTTCATGTATGTAGTTTTCAGGGAATAAATCCAGCAAAACAGACTTATCCAAAAAACCGCATTGATCTTTTTTAACAAGCATTTGTCAGACACATACTGGTAGGCACTGCAACACTGAGCGCCACAACGTTTTCCAGCAAGAACATCAAGGGAGTTAAATAATATTGCAGTGTCATATAGAGGCACTTAAGAATTATTAATGTTTGTATGTATTATGTAATATTAAGCAAGCCACAGGGCAATACAAAGGGACCATTATTCATGTTGAGAAGATGCATGCTTTGCTGTGCTGCGAGTCTGAGCCATTAAACAAACTATGTGTTCGTTGCCATCGGTTCCAAATGTTCTGAGAGGTAACCTGACTTAGACATCTAATCCTCTTACCCGAAGAGGACTAATGCGCCCGACGAACCAGTCCACTTTCATATACATACATGGAAGAGTGCAGTCTCGATGAGGGTCCTGCATGTGTTGTATTCCCTGTCTCCTTTGACTTGTCCCAGCTTTCCCCCTTCCTCTACTAGACCAGATGGCCTTCCTCTAACAGAGCATTGACACCAGATGTGCAGCTCCGGCATCGACTCGGAGACCAGCTGGGCTCAGTGTGCCAGTGGTTCAGTTAATGAAAATGGCTGTGCCTTGTGTGTACATGTGTGTGTGAGTGTTGCTCACCGTGGTTCAGCCGCATGTGACAGTTGGGGAACTCTGTTGGTGACAGTTTTTCTGAGTGAGCCACAGCAAGTTGCAGCTCAACTCATGCGTGTAGCAAACAGCAGCACGCCCTCCAAGGTTGGACCAACTTGCTTCTGAAATTTTGCCGTGCAGCATACACTTTAAAAATGTTATTGTTTGTTTGTTTGGAGTCGTTCACAAGTCCCGCCTTCCTCCACACATGATTATATATTCTTTTCTAACCTATTTGGCAGCAAGTGGATCACTGGGTGTATTACTTATTCATACATAGCGGCTCAAACAAAGACAGAAAAGTACACACTGTCAAGGGTAGAATTTGCCGTCTGAAAGTGCTGCCAGTGAAAAATGTTCATTTTCATGAGTTATTGCTTTAATTTTGATTGCTCAAAGATAGGATCTTGGATGCAAGGTAACGCCATAATGAACATTTCATTCTGATAAAACCTAAAGCCTCAACTAATGAAGTTGTAACAACATACTGCGCTTCGTCATTTATGAATTTGCACCGAAATAATTCATTATTACACGTCATTGTGCTGATCAATTAAATGATAGGGAAACAAAGAAATTCTGTTTGCGTGGCAATAATGCTGACAGGCTCCATGGGATGAAGACAAATCAGCTAATTGAAAGTGCTGTAGTGAGAAGAAGTAGCCCCTTTTTTAAAGATGTAACTCAAACGTGCTAGATATGGAACGCCTATACCCAATGAGATATCCTCATTGTTTGAGCTGATTACCGTCTGCTCTTATCTACAAGCATAGACGATTCGAGGGGGTACTTTAATACTATGGCCAGTGAGGTGGATGGAATTCCTCAAGCTTACCAATGTACAGAAACAAGATTCTTGCTCTAAGGGGATAAATCATATTCCCTAAAATTTCCTTAGGGGATGTCGCGCTCACTCATCTTAATACAGTCACATATTTAACACCAGTAGAGCCAGAAGTTGTGCATCAAACCAACACATGAGGAAAGCTTGGTTCCTTTAGGATTTGGACCATTAGGCCAAAGATGTGACTCCAGATATTGGACAAATCTATCTAGCTGCACCCCAGCATATACAGAAATAACCCACGGGGGACTTTCCACTGATTAAACGAACCGTGTGTGTGAAATATGTTGTTTAAAGATAGATTAGGTTTTAACCTTGATTGTCAGACGACTGATTAAGGTAATATTGTAACCACCACCAGTTAGTTCTGGTAGGCCTCTCGAACAATTCCAAATGACACCGTCACAGAAGCATTGATTTACTTTGTCATTTTCAAAGTCTAAATTATTGATGGTATTCTTAGTCTAATGCGAGGCTCCCTGGAGGAGAGTACCGGGCTATTTAATCATTTGGACACCTACAGCTAGAGTTGGTTAATACGGCTAGATGTTTCATCTGAGAGTCATTTAACTGTCAGATGATTTTAACTAGGTCCAGTGGAGGTAATGGAGCTACAGTGGCTGAAAGGCAGGTCACATCCAGTCAAAAATTGCCTTAAAGAGACACACTCTGTTGAAAACTCTGTTTTTAACATGTTCTGTGGCATTATTGTCATGATGGAGAACATATGTATAAAAAAATTAAGCTTAAAATTGCTTTTCTAAGTATTAATTTTTTCAAATGATTGTGAATCAGGGGCAGATGAAAAAAAAAACATTTGAAAAAGCTTGTATTTGTTGGCTCCAATGGCTTCTACAGGCTCCTTGCTTCACTCCTTTCAGATTTATCAAGTTGTAGACAACTAGATCCTTGTGCGTCTTCATCGTCTGAGCTGGCATCTGGCTCAAAACCGTACAGCTTGATACCTCCCATGTTGTTTCGCTATTTGTACCGATACTGTTATGTTTGGTGTTTAAGGGCTGTAAGCTAGCTGGATAATAGGAAAAGAGGGCAGACTTACATCACGCCAACAGTCCTGCCTGCCGCTCTGCTGAAACTCTGTCCCAGAAAATGATCATTTTTTTTTAGATTTTGGGTTAAAAGACCACGGGGAACTCCTTGAAAATAGATCTGATTTGGTTTATTTCAAGTAATCAAAAACAATTATAATCCATGTGCAATACAATCAACAGAGGATTTACATCCGTACAAAGATATGTCAGACATAGGATAACTAGCCATCAAATGATGGCTTCCTTGAAAGGGCATGGGCGGAAGCGAACTTATATAATACGACCCTGGCTCGACCTTACCATTTTCTTTACATCAGCGGTGTCAAACTCAATGGCACAGGGGGCTGAAATCCAAAACACACCTAAGGTCGCGTGCCAAAAAGGGTAAGAATTTATTGAACTCACTAAAACTAAATCCTTAAAACTTGAAAAATTTTACTTTTTAACATTACTATGAATAAAAGCAGACAGGAATATTAATACGGAATAAATAAACTTAAACCTTAAATAGCAACCAATATTTTACTCTCCATAAAATATATTTTGTCAAAATTATACAAGTTATAAATAAGTACAAGATAACATCAGGGCGTTAATAACAATAAGATACAACATCTGGAGGGCCGGATATGATTACCCGGGCCTTGACTTTGACATGTGCTTTGCATGAATTATCAATTTCCAGTTCATAAGATAATTGAAGATAAAAAGATAATTAGAGTTCCACTTTAAATAGAGATTTTTAAAACTTTATCCCTAATGTTTAGTCAAATAATATCCAACACATTAACATAAATTTAAAATAAATTTAAACCATTTGCTGCAAGTCAGTCACTTTAATGATTCTGTAGAGAAAATTTTTTGTTATTGTTTTGTCTTTTTCTCTGTGGTTTCGTAGAATAGGGGGTAAAGATTGAGAAAATTGAACAACAAAAGGATGTCTAGTAAAACAATAAAATATAAAAGTGTAAGAACCTTTAAGTGTCACATTTTTTCCAGACTAAAACCCAAACTCTTCGCTAATAAAAACTAGAGACCTTTCCTATAAGACCATTAAGTTGTAAATAAATGTAAAGAAAATTTGTGAAGGTATTTTTATGACTACCTTGAAGGGTTTTTATGGATACTAGATATTTGATCTTATGGTTCTTGTATGGAGCTTGGAAATTGAAAATCAAAATTGATAAGAATGGAGTTATAAAACTAAATGTTTATGATGTTCTGATTTTCAGGGTCAGGTCCTATAAAGTAGTCATAAAAAGAATATTGGCTCACCCTTCAATGGGTTTAGCAGCCTTGCTCTTTTTCCAAACAATGTGATATTACATGAATAGAAGTGTTTAAAGAGTAAACCAAACCCTAAATCAACTTTTGTTGACCTTTATAAATGGGGCTTTAAAAGTGCTCTCTGTTGGTCATTGCCAAAAGTAAAAATAAACTTGTTTAATTCTTCAAAATATAGTCAAAACCTCCTGTGTGCTGCCCCCTATAGGTTGAAGCAGGGTATTACATTGAAATTTTGTGATTGGTCAAACCAATTAAGTCTCGCATCCTTTCAGGAGTCTGACGTCATGATCCCTTGCTCCACCCCCGCCCCTCTGACTGGGTTTTCAAAGTTTGGCTGTGGGTGGAGTCAGCCTCCAACTTCCCTGTTTGGTTACCCTTTAAAGTCTCTCTTCAAAAATCTTTTGATGCGTTTTTAAAGCACTTCCAGTGGTATTTTAAGTATGATTCACTCGGTTTTATCCAAAAAATAAAAAAATGCAGTTTATTGGCAATTTTTGCACAGTGGAAGTAAAAATTTGCCTCAAAGTTGTGGGCGGGACCATTGAGGCAGACCAACTCCTCCCCCCTTTCCGTTGCTGAGAGCTGTTTGTTTACACTCTATTCTGCTACTTTTCAGCTGTATAGCTTTTAGCCAGAGATGATGAAAATAAAGACATCTATAGATCTAGTCGTTGACAAGTTGATACGTCACAATGGCGCAGAGCAAACAGCTAGCTACTTTTGCCCCGCCCAACGTTTTTTCCTACATCACAAATACAATTTTTGCAACCTGCTTTTTTTTGTCTGCTCCAGATGGACAAAATTTGAATGAAAATATTCAGATATGCAATTTATGCATTTTAAAAACACAATTTTCAATGGAGTGAGTTTTTTAAGAATAAAAAACTCCTCATGATGGATTGAAGCACATTAATCAAAACTGTCTGTAGGATGTTGGTCTGACACTTTTCTTTTCTTGGCAGTTTAGGTTCCGTCTCCACACAGCATTCTTTTTTTTTTCTTTCTTTTTTATGGCTGATATCACACAAACAATGAGAACAAGCAAGGGAAATCCCAGCAGAGGCCCGTGCAGAAAACTAGATTTACATGCTGAGAATCTAAAGACCTGACAAAGAGAGACTACTTTGTTATTGCTTTGGGAATATTTTGTAGGAGTTGTCAAAACTTGCAAAGCAAATTGTTTCATGTGAGGCGTGCTTCTGTCTAAGCAGGTTGTCAGTCTTTCTAGCGCAGAAATGAGCACGCTTTGCACCTGCAGGCAATTTAGAGTTTCTTAAGTCACCAAAGTTCCACGTCTTCGGACTACAGGGAGAACAGAGAAAACCCAAAGGAAACACGCACAAGAAAAAACATGCAAAGTCACTTCAAGAGTAGAATTTTTTTACTGTTTCGGGGACTGTGTCAACTTGCATGCGCTCTTTGTTTTTCCCTATTACTTGTTAGTCCTGAGAAAGTTCCAACTCTACTCTGTGGATTTTATTTGGGCATAAACTTTAATAGTTTTTGGCGGAAGCTTTTGTTTAAAGAGTTTAGAAAGGAAGCGTTGATGTGTGGCTGCCTTGGACCCAGTGCATCAGTCAAAATTGTGACTCCTCTGCTGCCATGTGGATTATTGTCTCCAGAGCACACTTTGAATGCAGCTGTGTTTACACACTTCACTGCTCTCAGCAAAGTGAAAATGCACATACATTTACTCTTACCCTCCCAAAAAAATATACAAATATTATGAAAATGGAGCATACGTTGATATTTCAGACAAATCTTATTTTTCTCAATTATTTTGGTTGTAAGTTAGTAAATTATAACCAAAATTCAACATCTGTCATAACTGACTATTATGACCTGGTCAGGTGCTAAAAACTGAAAACAGAAGCAAAGCAGACTCCACGCGTACGTGAGACCACGAAATAATTTGCTGTGGGACTGGATGCTCCAGTGGGTGTGTTGTTCCACAGTGTCTCATCAATTACATTCCCTGTGAGAAAACACCCGGCTGTTTTCTGTTTCTTCTGATGCTGAGGTTAATGGTGCTTTCCTCAAATGCCTCTGCCACCAAGTAATTGGAGCAACTTAACGATCATAAGTGCAGTGTTTGCAGTGTTGGGAGCATGGGCTCCATACAGCTTTATTAACCAGGAAAAGGCAACGTGTATTGATTGACCCTTTTCCTCATTCTTTCTTTTCCTCTCATTTTGCTGTCTACCAAAATAAAAACATCACAGAGGAGCGCTGTAATACTGAAGAATGCAACATTTTGATTTTTGGCAATTTTGATTAGACTTAAAGCATTTTAATGGTTACATTGATAAACAGAAAGACAAAAGTAACCAATGTTTATCTTTTTCAAATTTGATTTTTTTTAAATATTCACCAGGCAAAATAGTTCAAATGAACTGGAAAAGTGAGGTAAATACTGTATTTTTCAAAGTATAAGTTTAATTTTGTTGTATGATTTTTTTTTGTGCGACTTATTTGTGATTTTTTTTTTTAATTTAAACAGCAAAAACCACTAGAGATCACAGTAGGTTTGCGTATTCGTATTTGCTTATGATAACAACCCAAAAGAAGAAGCGCCGCTCAGTCTTGCGTCGAGCTTGGCGAATTGTTAAAAAGCGATACAGAAAATAAATAATTTAGAACATTTTGTGATTTAGAGTAACATAAAGGCAGAATAATAATTCCCCCCCCCCTTACCTTTCAAAATTAAAGGGGCAATTGGAGGGGTAGGGAGAATGTTCCGCGCCAAAACACCCTTTCGGAGGACAAGTACGTTTATTTTTATAAATGTACTCTGATACACAGACATTTTCATTTAAATGTAAATCATGATTTTTTTTAGCATGACTTTTTAAAGTTACAAAACCAATGTTATGTATTTTTGAGCACTAGCAACTCCGCGCTAGTATAGCTTCCCTGCGATCATTGATGACGTCATTGAGTGGGAGAAGCTGTAGGGATTTATATATATATATATATATATATGTAAACACACATATTTATGTTTATATATGCATATGTATGTGTATATATATTTATATATATATATATATATGTATATATATATATATGTATATATATATATATATATATACATATATACATGATCTCTATATATCACTATAAATAAAAATGCCAAACCACTTAAACACTGGAGACAATCGCATCATCAGGCTTGAAAAGTTTAAACATTATTGGAAGTATGTCACAGTTATTCTGGACAGTCGCGACCGAAACCGGCCAACTTTAGTGTGAACTAGCTAGCGCAATTGTGATAAGGATCGCACAATACGTTTAATGTGATTGCAGTTCAGTGTTCACACAGAGCGCGATTTGCCCGGCGAAAGCGGCAGTCTCAATGTTAGGTCAAGGGTACAGACGCGAATTGAGGTGATCTGAAGTCCCGCGCCGCGATTAGAGCAAAGGGTGCGGTGTGGCGGTCTGGCAGCAGCTCGATTAGAGCAGCGTGACACGAAAGAATGGCTGGCCACGCAAACTTGTCTAATCCACCTTAAACCAGCCCTATTACTAACCTTCAATTTACATGATCGTTGATGTATTTTTTTCTTCATTATGCATTCTTTTGGCTGACACGACCTTTTCTCCAGAAAAACTTATCAACTGAAAAATACAGTAGTCATTACTTCAAATTGTTAATTTGTTGAAAGTTTTTAGTTGTTTTTAATTTCAGTGCAATTGACACAGGACAGATAAGATTCAAACGTTTGGGATTTTTTTTGTTTTGTTTTTATCTTAAAGAAAATCTCTCTCTTTACAAGATGTTTGGGTTCTTCAGTGGTGAAATAAAAGAAAGTGAAAAGGTGCTCTTTGTTTACTCAGTCAGTTCATCTGCTGTTGGGCTATTGTTGTATTCTTTCTCTTCCAGAGGAGACAGGATTGTCACTTTCCTTACGCCTTGTACCTAGAGAATATGCCTTGGCATTGATGCCCGCGCCTCCATCTGCCAGTCATTTATTGCCTGCCTCACACTTATGACCTTTCCACTTACGGATACGTGACACAGATGCCGTCTCGTCCGTTCCCGTCTCCTCGTCATCTGACCACAGACGACTGGCTTTGGCACGCGTATGCAGATCAGACAGAAAAAGTTGCCCACGTGTGTCAGCAACGCAGAGGTGCAGCGCTTGATACTGCAGAGTCAGCCGCGCACGGCAGTCATTTTCAGCATGATTTACGGGGATGTTGCAGCGCCTCGAGGAGGAGTCCCATCCCCGGTGCTGAGCGTGGTAAATCGTCAAAGCAAGGAGGCTCTCAGAGATAAGGAAAGCAATCCCATATAAGTTTCATTTACAGATAATGAATGCATTAACAAAAACTGTTTGATCAAGCCTGTTAAAAGATGGATCTAAACATTCAAATGTTGTGACATCTGAACTGATTTCTCTTCTTGGGTTTACTTACAGAGCTGTATTAGTTATCTGCCCAAACGTATTGTGATGTGGTGTTCATGATTTATTTTATAGAAATTATAGTATATAAAAGTAACATGTGTGATGAATCTGCTGTATTTCGTTAATATAAAAAGCAGGTTTTACCGGCTGCATATTAAAAAGGCTTTTGATATGAATGCTGTTTAGCTCTGCACTCTAGGACACTCGGATTCATGTCCTATCATGCTTAAAAGTGAGCGTCAGCCCAGCCTGCTGCCTTTAGCCCACTTGGCAGCCTGGTGGCTGTTGCTCATCTGTCCCCAAGCCAGTGTGATCACATCACCGATCTGGACGAGGATTAAAGGCCCTAATACTTACAGCTGTGCTGAGATTATCCATGTCGTTATTTACAGTTATTTTGTCCACCAGTGCACACACATGCTGCTCAAACAACGATCAGTTCTGTTTTCATGTTACATCGAATTTGTTTTAACTCTGCCTCTCTATTAGGCTTCATTTGTTTTCTCTGAAAGCTCAAGTTTGTGTGTAAAACCAAATAAGAACGCTCATAGGAAGGTGGAGTTTGACTAGGAGAATATTGGGAAAGGTGGACGACGTGGATGAACAGATGTTCTTTTCTTTGTGGCTTTGTACCATAGAGGTTGATTTATTATTTATTTGCAAAGACACCCTGTAGCATGAAAATGCATGATTTTTTTCTTTTAGTTGTAGTCTACTAAACCACCAATGAAGAAACATGATGGAAAAATTGGACTTAGAAGTAGGATACAACGATTAATTGATTTATCGATTTATATTCCTACGATCCAATCATCGAAGACTGAGAAATAGCTGTTTATTTTTCTATTCAAATCCATGGGATTTTGGCTTTCTGGGAACAGTGGGTACTTCATATTTGGAACCCGAGGGGGGAGGGGTTGATCAGTCCAGTTTTCTCTATGTACTACTGTCTATGGATCCAGTCAGATAAAGCCAGACCTTGCTGTAGACAAGATGGCACCTGACTTTATCACCTGAAAGAGGAAATTCTACAACTTTACCTAACCCAGAAGTCTGCAACCAGCGGCTCCAGAGACAAATGTGGCTCTCTTACACTTCCATTGTGGCTCTTTTAGTTTTTAAAATCTAACGGTACTGAGCTAAAACATTTTAGACATCATGTTTTTTTGTGTTCCGTGTACCACAGAAAATCAGTTAGAAGTCATAAAGCAAAACCAGAACTAAGGCGAACTGGATTATAGGACTTTCTACTTTTTAGTTCCTATTTTGGATTCTTTTATTTTATTTTTCATAAAAGTAACATTGACATAAATACAGGTTCAAGTCTTATTTTTCTTAAGGATGTAGTGAGCCTTTGTGGCACCTGGTGAGTTTTGGTCTGTGAAAAATTGGCATTTTATTGAAGTAACTGTTAGTCGCCAGTTCCAATAGTGTTTTTTTTTTTTTTGGTCCTGTTGACCAGATAGATTTTTCTGTATTAAGTTGTTAATCGCATTGATCTATACCATTATAAAGTTGTTTCAGAATGAGATTCATAGATTATATTAATATTGGAAAATACCCTTTAAATCAATCCATCATTACAGTACAGTGTGAATTTTGCAAATACATGTGACCATACAGGGTGGTATAATGTTCTCATGATTTGTATTATTTTGATGTAGAAGAACAACAGTGGGCTGAACTTTAGGAAAAAAAATGTGAATGGATTTGACATGAATTCTTGTTTACTTATTTGTTTGTACACATATTAAATTTACACTTGATTATTTTGCAAGAAATACAAGGAATCTGGAACATTTAATCTGTACAGTTCAGAGTTTTACCTCTTAGGCTAAATTTTTGGCTAAAAATGTCTTGGATCAATTTTAGGTCAGTAAATCTGATCATTCAAAATGAACCAATATCGTCAACCACAAATTATTATAAAAATGAATTGTTACATCCCTACTTAGAAGGGCACAATGGTGCCTGTGTTTGGCATTTCTTCCCGGTCAGGTTGTTTTTCTTGGCTCATTTTCTGCCACTTACACTCTTCCAGTATATGAATCTTATTGCTAAGTGCTTCTGCTGTAATAACTTACGATCAAAGAACTTTCCATTGAATTAAAAAGAGACTATGGAAAACCCTTTTCACAATGAGGAGAAGTACAAATGGGTCTCTAGTTCAGTTGCACCCATTGGCTGGATTTGGGACTGCTGACACCCAGACATTTCCAATGACCTTCAGTGGCTCATATCTTCCACATCCCTCGGCCTCAAGCGGACACACATGGGATTTTTGGCAGGTCCTTGACCAGATGCTGACAGCAAGGTGCGTCCGGTCACTATGGGAATTTCACTCAGCACGTTGTTGGCCCTACTCATGTAAAAGGCCATACTCTGGATCTCATCTTTCACTTGGTTTGAGACCTGCTTGTGTAAGAACATGCACTTTCATGACCATAGCTGTGTGCTTTTTAATGTCAATTTCTCTGTGAACAACCATGTGGATGCTCTTGTCCAGCCCTTCAACAGCCACTTTGGAGCTGTACTCGATGAAGGTTGTGCCTGTGAAAACCAGCTCTGTTCCACTAAATAAGGCCAAATCTGTGGATAAATGGTTCCATTTGAGCTTCAACGAGAGACTGTTGCATAGTGGAGCGACTCACAGACTCCACCTAAAAGACCTAAGAATATCTTTAAATGATATGTTTCAGTCTGCCCAAACCTAATAGTATTTTACTCTATTAAACAAAAAGTTTCCAAAAGTTTTATTTGATACAATTAACTCTTTAGTTGTATCTGTTATCCCTCAAATATGTGTGGAGTCTAAAGGAGTTCATCACTATGTAACCCTTGTTATAGGTATGTTGATGTTGGGAGTGGGGTCATGTGGACCCTACAAGAAATATTTTTTATCTTCACTGGTGTCCGTGGCCGACATGAAATCCTGTCCACCTTCATCGAGATTTGTTATGGGATGGATAACAGGTCAATGTAAGGACCCCATAAGATAGCACAAAGGCTAATGGAGTAAGATGAATTTTTTGCCTTTTTTTTAGCTTAAAAATTTAAAGGTATTAATGAAAATATGTTGTCATGATTAAACCTAGTGATGGTTCAGGATGTCTCTGCCCTACTATAGAAAATTGTAGTGTAGTATTCATCCTTTACACTTTCAGTTTGAGGACCAATCCTTGCTTTATACACTACTTCTAGGAAAAACTCTATGTTGATGAAATTTGACTGGACTTCTCTTTTTTTAATCCAACTTGTAAAAAGTCCTGTTTATCTACGTGTTTGACCTGCATCGATCAGTAGTAAAGACTATGTTCTTGAGTTGTATTCTGTTGAGACAATCATATATTAAACCAGCAAGTGGCCGTGTAAAGGATACTCTCTCAAACCCTATCTACTTATGTTAAAAACACTGAAAGAAATCCCATAAAACCTTTGGAAAAGTCTCCAAGCAACAGCTGCTCCTTTCCAGTGCACACTTGGTGGCCTTGGGTTTAACGAGGAAACATGCACAGATGTTATTAACTGAGATTTGGGGTGAATAATCTCCTTAGCTGCTCTGTAATTATTCTGTGTTAGACTGGGATAGAGATGGGGAAAAAGCTTGGAGTGTACCTGGATCCCTGTCCTCCTTAATGAGATGTGATCTGAGACTTTTAAATGCTGGTCAACATCTTGTTTGGTACTGCTCATCAGATGTATTGATTTTGTGGAAATGTCAATCAATACAGAACATGAAACTGTTTTTGAGGTTTATCCAACAGAGACGATTTATTCTGCGACTCATTTCTGCATGACTGACAAAATATGCTGGTCCAGTTAGTGATAAATTACCCAACAGGCACCAAGAAAATAGTCCTATATCACCTTTCCCCTCTGCGTTGGTGGTTGAAATAGTTTCACTTCTTCTTTTTGCTGTTGCACAAACTAAGTTTATTTAAGTAATGATCACATAGAAATGAAGAAAATGTATTTTTCCTTACTTATTTTTCTATTTTTCAATGAGTAACTACCCTCAGTCAAGTCTAAATGTAAATTGTCTGATTTGTGGTGGAAAACCACAAAATGTATGACTTTTTTGAGTTGGGACAGTGGACAAATGCTGTGTTTTAATGTTTTTTAAGTAGTTCATGAAACCAATAGTGAATTAAATATTAATGCCATTTCATTTCAAAGTGTTTTTTCCTTTGAAAATTATAAAAACAATATTGTTTTTTCATGTATTTATTCCTTTTTTTTTATTAGCATAGGAAGCAAAATGCATTCAACTAAAAACATTGAGTCATGTTTCAAATTCTCCAAGGCATTATAGTGGGTTACATTGTTTTTGTGTGGTTGTGTGTTTTATTTAAAGTACCCCTCCAATAATATTTTTAACTATTGTAAAAGCGTTTCCTGTGGTCTTTTTGATTATGATGTTGTTTTTAGCCATAAAACACGAGGACGGCTGTAGTTCATTTGAAATTCTTCTCTGAGTTGTGGCGATGGCTGGTGTTGAGTAAGCCTACCCACACTCACCATCATCCATCTGTTTACATGCTCTCCCGCTAGCTGGCAGCCGCTCAAAACCTCAAGCTAACTTTAGCAGTGCAACAAAAATGATTAGGAATTTTAGATTTATCCAGCTGTGATGTTTTCCAACTCGGATGAGGAAAATAAAAACGCATGGATCTAGTCATCTACAAGTGGATGGAACGGAGTGGAGGAGGTGGCTTATGGGTTGCCATAGTAGCTAGAAGGGCTGGGTTGATAAAATCGATTAATCGATTTAAGCTTAACAGATCAATAAGCGATTCATAAATATATAGATTGATTTAGGACATTAAGCTTAAGTCAGCTTGATGCAAATTTTTGGTGGAATTTCCTATAGGACGGCTAATGCTAACACTTGGTCGACGTAAAGATACATCTTTGCACACTTACAGGCATATATTTTCCGAACTCTTTTAAGGAAACATTTTTTAAAGTAACCATTTGTGGTCTAAAAGTCAATTTTTTGCTTATACTTTCTTCTTATTCTGGAATAATTGTAATGCTATAGCGTGATTGCCACCTAGTGGCCAAACTGAGACACCTTCCAGGAGAGGCAGAACAATGTTTACAATGTTAAAGATCTGAACATTTTTGTTAGAACTTTTCCTTTTGAGAAATCATGTAACACTGGATAATATTAACAATCTCATTATTTCACAAATACAGTTTACAGTATGTGAACTGTATCAGATTAATATAATTACATTCAAAACATGTAGTAGATAATTAACGTATTTCTAAACAAATGTGTATAAATGTGTAAACTCAAAATTGAATTAAATTGAATTGAAGAATCAAAAAAATATATTTAAAAAATCTGAATTGAATTGATCCAGGCTCTGGTGAATCAAATTAAATTGTTTCTGGGGAGTATTATCAATACTAGCCCTAGTAGCTAGCAACGTCACACCTACAAAAATACTCAGTTTGAGCGTAATTACCGTTATTTATCCTCCATCATGAGAAAAATGCTGAAAGAACATGTCAAAAACATGATTTTCATAGAATAATAACTGATGGTTGATGTTAATTTTGTGCACATATGTGGCCACGTGAACATCTTTGCTTTATTCAACACTTATTTGACTAAGTTTCCACAAATTCCCAGAAAGTCTTCTGCACTTTATTTAGCATGTACACCGTATGGTCATTAGGTAGTGAGGCATATTGTAAATGATGCTGTGCAGGAGGCTGATTAGACCAATCGAACACAGCCATGCACACTCACCCTACAGCCAATTTGGCCTGACCAATGAACCCATAAAACATGCCTTCATTCTGTGGGAGGGAGCAATTACTGTAATTCCTGTGTGAAGTGTAGTTTTTTTAGGAGGGTGGCAGTCAGGGGGATAAATGTGTGTAAAGTCAGTGTCACCAGCAGGTTACATGAACCTCTAGCACCCAACTAGCATTTGATCATCGGAGTTTATTTTCTCATTTGGAGATCAAAGGTCAAATCAGTGCAAATCAAAGCCGCATAGCGCACTAACATACACTTTCAGTTAAAGTATTACCGCAACATTACCATATTAATTAGTTTTCTTTTGTGCCGAATGCCAGCGGCATGCGTATGTGTGAGGGGGAAAATGCCCCTGCCTCCTAACCGCGAGGCTTTATTCAAATGCATTCACACATATCTATATTCTATCCAAACATGCACATATTTTGGCCCATCTGTATGTGCCCATGCAAAGCAGGATAAAAGCAGGATGCAGTGGTAAACAGAGCTCGGCAGACGTCTCCAGTGGCCATCATGAGATGTGTTTGATCATGCTGGGTGGTGCAGATGTACGAATTATCTCTGGCAGTTTTACTTTTGCTCTATTTTTTTCCTACGTTACTTCTTTTCTGTTATGTGAAATGACAACTCCTCATCATCTTAGGAGATTTTTTTTTTCCCCTACCCTGTAAAGAATCGTGCTAATTATAATGACTGGGCTGAGCTGCAGCATGCGTTGTAGTGGTCAAAGGAAATAGATGCAGGAAAGCTCTCCTTTTCCTTGGTGACTGCTGCTTTAGTAAGCCCAGAGAGATAAAATACTAGTTTCTGATCCCTGACTCATTTTCCAGCTTATGTAGTACATCTCCACAATATTGCTGTAAGGGGCTACGATATCCATGGTTTCTTGGAGGGAAAAAAAATGTTATCGACCTTTTCTATATTTTGCTTTCATGTTTTTTCTTGCTCCCACTGCGCTGAGTCCGCATGATCATCCAATAACTGCCAGAGAAGTAGGAAAGTTTATGAACACTGGGCATTTGTGCCTTCCAGCAACAGAGTTGGAATTTTTATTTTTTTGCAGTCTTTTCTCTAGCTCTTTAATAAGTAAAAAATATACTGGCCACTTTATTAGATGCACCTTTTGCCTTCAAAACTGCCTAAATCCTTAGTGGCATAGATTCAACAAGATACTGGAATCATTCCTCAAAGTTTGGTCCATATTGACATGATAGCATCACAAAGTTGCTGCAGATTTGTCGGTTAAAAATTCATGATGCCAATCTCTCATTCTAACACATCCCAAAGTTGCTCTGTTGGATTGAGATCTGGTGACTGTAAAAGTCCAGTGAACTAATTTAAAATGGAAATGCTCAAAATACCAGTTAAAACCAAACTGGACTGCTCAGTGGAAATGAGGCTTTAGGGTACCGGTCCAGTCCATTTCCCGAGAGTGGGGGACCCCTGATTAGGGTATGTGTTTTTTCCCTGTTTCTGGTCCGGTACCAAGCGGCCCTAGGACCAGTACTGCTTCGCGGCCCAGAGGTTGGAAACCCCTGATTTAATGAGAACAGCCAGCTTGACAAAAAAAAAAAAAGCATGAGTAGGGACACCCAAGACGTCAAAAAGTGACACAGAAGGGACCAGAATCATACGTCCACACATGAGGAGTTGGGAGTGAAAATATGTTGTTCTATCGTCTAGAACAGGGGTGTCTAAAGTCAGTCCTCTACATGTTTTCCAACCAGCCTGCCATTGAAGCTCCTTATTGGCCAAACACACCTGATCCAGGTAATCAGGATTTCTGGAAAACCTGCAGGAGTCCGGCCCTCCAGAACTGACTTTGGACACCCCTGATCTAAAACCATTCTCCTCTGACCTTTGGGTTTAACAAGGTACCCACAGAACTATCACTCACTGGATATTTACTCTTTTTCTGACCATTCTCTGTAAACCCTAGAGAGGGTTGTTGGTGTAAATCCCAGTAGATCAGCAGTTTCTGAAATATTCAGACCAGCTCATCTGGCACCAACAACTATCCAAGTCACTTCAATGACCTTTCTTCCCCATTTTGATGCTCGATTTGAACTGCAGCAGATCGTCTTAATCATGTCTACATACCTACATGCATTGAGCTGCTGTCATGCAATTGGCTGTTTAGAAACTTGTATTAAATAGCAGTTGGAGAGTTGTGCCTAATAAGGTGGCCGGTGAGTATAACTATAACTCACGGCAAATAATAAAGAGTGATTAAATGCAAAATCATGAACAAAATCCATGTATCCATGTGCAAATGTTTAATCAGCGTTGGGCAAACAGGAGTGCATCTGGATTTACAGGTGTACAGACTGAAGATGAGCCGGGCCGGCACTGGGGAGCGCGGCGGGGGGAGGGGAGGCAGATTTACGTCGGCTGAGAAGAAATGCATGGAGACGGGGGGTAATTAATTATAGATGTGGAAATGTGGTCTGAGGGAACGCCGTTACAGTAACTAGAGGCACGGCGGGCGAGAGCTGAGGAAAAGGAGATGCGGGCAATAAGAAGAGGGGAGAACCCCTTTTCACCACCCTCAGATTTAATTTACGTTACACGACACGAGAATAGAGGTTAATGAAACATGACAATGGCGGAGTGTTTATTGCTATCTCTCTGTGGTGGTTGACTGGCTTCTAACTCAAAGGCCAAAGAATGCATAACTAATATGATTATACAGTTAAGTGTAAATTTACATTCTAACATGCCCTGGAAGAGGGAGTAAAAATACTGAGGAAAGATTAGGATGGATTGAAGAGGACGAAGAAGTCTTTGTGGTTGCAGCAGAAAAGTAGACTGCATCTCCAACTCGGTGAAATTTGTGTTGCCAAAGGCGTGCTCTAAATGTATTTCCAACCTTCATTTTGACTCTAATTAGATTTGACACTAATGATGGCAAAAAAAAAAAAAAAAAGCTAAGCGAAGCAGTGCAAGGTTTACAAGCTGTCCATTTATGTTTTTTTTTTTTTTTTTTGGAAACTGCTGATTCCAGTTACCTTGGAACCTCCTGGTTTGCAGATTTATGTCACCGGATTCTAATTGGTCTTAATGCATTCCAAATCATTCGTGAACACATTAAATAAGCGGCGTATTTCCCCCCTACTCTCTGACAAACTGGCCAGTATTCTAAATTTGAAGTTTACTACTCACGTGAAGGTTCCCCTCATTTTTAATTCTCTGGCTTCCTGATTGTTTTCCTCTTGCATGCTGTCATATTCTAATTAAATGCCAGCTACTGAAATATCTCTTTTCCCATTTTTATTTATGTAAACGTTGGGCCTGATTTACTGAAATATAATAGGTAGTGTGTGTGTGTGCTGGGCTCCTCGCCTCAGGGGACATTCTGTAAATGCTCCTCATCTCCCTGCTGATCGTACTCCTGACTGATTGTTAATGACTTTTTTAGGGCACAGTCGGTTAAGTTGTTTATATATGCAACATAAAAAAAGCTTCCCTTGTGTAAAAAGCTCTCGTCTTTCGAGACGTTCCCCCTCCCCCCGTAAAATGCGCCGCATGCAGCAGATACGGTTCCTGAACAGTGGCGATGGGTTGTGGTCAAAGTTTAGGACTGAGTGGCCAACTGTTTTCTGTTTGTGTGGCTATATGTACATGTCAGTATGTGTTCCCTGAATGTGACAGATATGGGACATCCTTGACTGCTATTGAGAAACTGCCACACCCCCTAAAGGCTATCTTGCTCAAAAGGAATCTGTGGTAAAGTCCGAAGCTCAACTTGGCGCCGGACTGTCATAAAAAATCCCCTGGCTTCAATGCCTTTTCTGACAGTCGACGGCTGACTGTATAAAGCTATATGTTACCCAAAGAAAATGCCTTCGCTCACAACCCTTGTCACCACGCTCAAACACTTCGCTAGCGCGGAATCAAAATGGATGTTTAATGATGTCTCTGAAAAGAAGAGTGTCTGTTTGAAAGCTTTGTGTGGGTTTGGTAGCGGCGGTAAGCTCTATCTACATGCAGCACCACGCTTCCTCTTTTGCATCTGTGCTTCCCAAATGGATATGCAACCATCTGTTACACACGGAACTCACAAGGTGTTAGCATCTTCATCTTCCCTCTCTGCTCATTAACAATTTCACTTGTGCCTCTGTGCTGCTTCCCCACAATCAGAACAGTTTTCTTTGTGCGAGCTGACACTGCATCCAATTAGAGATTCCTCAAAAGATTGTTAGATTACTAGTCAACAAATGCATGTAGCGTGTTGTAAAAGGTATTGTTGAACTTTAAATGGGTAGTTTTTCCAAACATAAATGTACTATAAAATACTATAGGGTCAAGTTTAATCAAATTCTAGTGTCACACCTGAACTTTCACAAATGAGTGTTTATTGAGAAATGTCTGGATCAAGTCAACTGGGATTGGTGTTGCCAAATCTTGATGTATTGCAGGTAAAACTATGGTTGCATATTCCGGCAACCTAGATGCATGTTTTTCAGCAGATAGCCATACAACGGTATTTGGGAAGCAGCAGTCGCACTTTTACACGCCACACGTGTAAAAGGTTTTAAGACAAAGTTTAATTTTTGGACAATTTTCCTCTAAAAATTGACATCGGCCAGTGGCCGCCCGGGCACATTTCATGGTCGGGCGGTGGCAGTCCAGTGAGGCATGAAAGCTACTGGGCAGCTGGTAGCCAGTGGCGCTTGATATAGACGCCTGCCGTCCGGAGATATTTTGACATTGTCCAATCAGAGTTGCGATTTGTAATAGAGCGATTTCTTAGTGACGTCATCCCCGCCTGACGGCCAGTATTCATGACCACGGCAACGATTTAAAAAAAAAACTGGGCAGCAGCATGAAGTCTTGAAGATTCTGCCGATGCATACCCATCGTACGGTAGCCGTAGCGCAAGACTGAAATACCAGTAATTTTAAATTACCGTATTTTTTGGACTGAGTCGCGGCAACCCAAAAAATGCATAATAAGAACAAATCAGAAAAAAGTCGCCCTCTTAAGAGAAGCATCAAAAGTTTTAAGCCTCATCATTACATGGACTGTATATCTAAGTGACGACGCACGAAAGACACGAATGACATTGAGGGATCAGTTTTGAAGATCTTCACAAAGCATTGCTAATGACGTCTCCATATCTGGGTTCATGAGATCATCCAGATTTTTTTTTTGTAGGTTTACCAACTGCTTCAGGACCTGTGTCTAAAGGACGGTGCCTCCATTTCGTATTTCCATGACTCTGTGACCCAGTTTGATTGCTTGTGTCTCGCATTAGAGCGAGAAAGGAAAAAGAAAAATATAACGTTAATGTTTGTTTTGAACGGTGCGTCTTCTTCTGCGTTGCTGTCAGTACCAAATACTAAAATACACATCTATAGCGCCCTCTAGCGGTTGTTAGTGGAAAACAACTGCTAATGGAAAAATGACAACTATATGAGCCACTGTTAATTTTTTTGATAATCACAGCAAAAAAATGTCTTAAATTTAAAATAATACAATAAATATTATTAAGATGTAATTAGCTTATTACTGTTTATTTTTTAATTTTATTTTTTTTTGTTATTTTTTAATTAAAAGTAAACTAGGGCTGCACGGATAGGTTAATTGGTGACTCTAAATTGCCCCTAGGTGTGGATGTGAGAGTGAATGGGTGTGTGATTGAGGCCCTGTGACAGCCTGGCGACCTGTCCAGGGTAAAACCCACCTTTGCCCATCGGCAGCCGGGATAGGCTCCGGCACCCCCGCGACCCCGAAAGGGAAGAAGCGGACAAGAAGATGAATGAATGAATGAATTGGAATGACGATATTTCTTGTGATACATGAAAAATAGCAACAACAGAAACAAGATTTTTAATTCGCTGCAACCGTTTTATGGTTTCTCGGTCTGAGCATGTGTGTAAACATTTAAGGTATTCATTTATCACAGTTTATTACGTGTTTTGCGATACGGGTATTGCACAAACTGATATTGCAATGTCAATAAATTTTTGATTTATTAAGCAAAAGTAAAAAAAAAAGTAAAACTGTTTGTAGAAAATGAAACTTTAGAGAAAAATTTCAAGTTATTTCTGTCAGTCAAGAAGTATTTCCAGTATTTAACTTAGTGAACGATGTCAGTCTTGTGCTGCAAAAGGTAAATTCAAAGACTAACCACTTACTTCTTTTGTGGAAACATAGTCTAGCTGTATTGAATGTGCTGGAGATCTGTTTCCTTTTAGCAACTCATTAAAAATAATGTATTCTGACTATTTTAGGTGTGTGTTTAACAGCAATATTAATAATCTCACCCCTTCCAGGCGCCATATTGGTGACAATCTGTCTAATAGGCTCAGGACAAAAATATTTTTAGTAACCCAAACGAAAAACCCAGTATGGCAAATTGTTGGTTTGGAAGGAAATCAAAGCCAATAAATTGAAATATTTCAAAATCATCCAAAGAAACTAAGACTTTGCTTTTGAATTGTAGCTAAATAAAGTCCTTTGAGAAAAAATGTAAAAAGTAACTTTGAAATCAGGCATGAACGACTCCGATTTGAAAGATGTCTTCTCCAGACGGATGCATGTTACCTCTCCTCCTACAGATGATGGTTAGAATTTAGATCAGATCACTTCAGAATAGTCCAGTGTTTTCCCCCTCGGCCATTCGTGTTTTTTTTTTTTTTTTTTTTTGCTGTGTTTTGGGTTATTATCCTCTTGGAAAACCTATACTGAGACCGAGCTGCAGCACATTTCTCTTCAGAATGCCTTAACAGTCTTGAGAGTTCATTATTTCCCACATAGATGTGTCAGAATCAGCAAGGCAGACCAAACCATCACTTAGACTGTTTTTTTTTTTCCATTTCTCTGGGTATGCTTCATTTTTTGTTGGTGAATATGTCGCTGGTGTGCCAAAACTCTACTAAAAGCTTTGGGACTTGTCAGTAAACATTGTGGATTTCTTTTTTTTATATGCTGTCAACTGTGGTGTTCTCATTGGTAGTCTCCACTTTGGCTCAAACAGCGTTTGATAGTGTAAAATGACACTCAAATTCTTGGCTCTATGCACTGGGGAGTTGGCCGATCTACTATAGACCATAAACTTCAGAAAAATATCTACATCTGCAGGGACATCAAGCACAGTACAGATGGTCTTACTGCCTTTACCTTCTCTTTCTAACCCCCGTAATCAGCTCTTTTCTTTCCTTTTGTTAACGGTGACCATTGTCACCCAGAGGGGTCACACATTTCTTGCACATGTGAACCGAATTTCAAAGTCTCATACATTTATTTTGAGTTTGTATTCATTTATTTAGCATTACACTCTAAAAGCACCTTGGTTAATTCTTCATCCCATTCTTAGATTATGCATGTTGGGATGAATTGTTGTGTTTTCTAGGTTTTAGTGGCTTTATTTTAACTTTATTGTAACTTGTAAATTTGTGTAATATTTATTTTAGAAATGTCCTACCTGGTTGTATTTGTTTTCCTCTCTTAGATCGTTCACAAAGTTCTCAAAGTACAAATGTCAGTGTCTGCAGTCAAGCAGTTTGTGCTTCAAAGCATTCACACTTTAGTGATTCCTTTCCGTACGTTTATCGGCACGTAAAAACTCTATCGCAATTTCAGCAATATTGGTATCAAAATGTTCAGCTCCTTCAGGAGATTACTGCTTGTATTTTTGATATTCATAGAATTTATAGTTTATGAAAAAATGAGCAAAATACATAGGAACTGAATGACAATTTTTTCAAATCCTTTAAAAACTTTGTGCACTTAGAAACAATTTTTTCAGTAATTTTTAAATAATTTGGCAATGAACTGTTATATTAGCATTATGCTAGCTCATTTTGGTAATTTGGCATATACTGATATGTTTTTTTTTTTTTTTTGCTAATTGTATCTAACATTTTAGCAACATGCTAACGTTTTTTTGCTAATTTGTTATTGACTAAGGTTGTTAGGCTATTTTTGAGTTTAGCTAGCAATATGCTAACGTTTTTGGCTAATTTGTTATCTACATGTTAGGCTACTTTCAAGTTTAGCTTATATTTTAACAATAAGCTAACATTTTTGACTAATTTTAGAGAAGATTTTTAGGCTATTTTGGAGTTGTGCCAGTATTTTAGCAATGTGCTAGCTTTTAAGGCTAATTTGGTATCTAGAGAGGCTTTTTGGGCTAATTTAGGGTTTAGTTTATAATTAAGCAACACACTACATGTTTTAGAAAAATTGGCATGTGTTGATGATTTTTTAGCTAACTTACTAACACATTTTTCAGAAATGTAGACCAGCTTCAGCGGCCTTTCATAGTTCTTTAACAAAATTTTAAGTCTTTTAGCAAATTTTACATTTTGCAAATAGCTTTTGCATTTACAAAATCACCCAAAGAAACTAAGACTTTGCTTTTGAATTGTAGCTAAATAAAGTCCTTCGACCCTTTTACTTTTCTCATCACTTTGAAATGTTGAGGTTTGATGCTGCAACTCTTAAAAATGTATGGGATGTCAACGTATTTTTGCATTATTAGATATACTTCTGCATTCATTGTAAGACTAAAACTTGTTTGAAACATGGACGAATAGGGATTTCTGTTTTTTTTCGTATCTCTTTCCCCTTAATTACACAGGCATAAACACGACCCTCGCAGTGATGGCAGTTTTGATTCTTAATGCGAGGCATTAATTGTCCCTGATAATGTGTTTCCTGATAAACAGGCTCTCTAATACGTCGGCGCCGAGCTGCGGCGCCCTTTCAAACATCACCTACAGTGCAAGGATAAATAAGCTGCTTTAAATCCACGTATTTGCTACCAAAATGGAAATGACTGCATGCCTTTCAGTCATTCCAGGAGCTTGGCAAGCTGAGCAACACGCCTCAAGGTCTCAAGTGGGATCTTAAAGGATTTGATGTGATGGTGAAATGATAAAATGAAATTCAGTTGCCGAGTGCTCTTGCAGAGAGTGTCAAGAAATCAGAGGAGGGAGATGGAATATGTAAAAAGCTTACAGCAGCTGCACAACCTTCCTCCTCTTGTTAATCATATAATGAACCCCGCTATTGTTATTTGTATTCATATACTTCCACCTTGTCACATATTTTTACCACCTATTGTGCCACCAAATGAAGCCCATTTACAAATCATTCTCCTTCTGATTTGATGAATATAGCCGGCAAATGGATGAGTCCCCCCGAACGCCTTGTTTGAATAATTGAGCAATATTCAATCAAACAACGTTAGGCGGCGGTGGCGGCCGCGCTATCTGGAATAATTAACTCCAGACAACAGACTACACATGGATGCTGCCTCCACAGGGGCTCCTCATTTGAGAACAACAGATTAAAGCACCGCCTTATCTCACACATGTCATCAGGCAACACCACCCACGGAAACCAGCGGAGGCTCCTCACTGCACCCAGGAAGAGGGAAATGTATGGGGTTAATTTAAATGGTTTCAACAGTTATTAATAACTAATAATACTGATACTACCATAGTGACCAATAGATTAGGTTATTCCTCAAACATTGATTTGGATTCACAATTCAATTTAAAAAACTATTTATCTTTTAAATTTCCATTTAAAATCAATTTGTTTGGATATAAACAAAAGGCTATACTGATTTAAATCAAAGAAAAGTTGATTTTTTTCATTCATAAAACGATAAACTCTTGCATTAACAACAGTTTCACGCCTGAAAAAAATCAATTATTGGATTTCATGGGTCAGTTTTCATTTTCTAGGTTGAGATTGATTCAATTGAAGTTTTTCTTTTTTACCTAAAGTTTAGAAATCTGCAACCTTTAATACTATAAAAGCACCATTTGGTTCAGTTTCTTACAGAGAAGCAAAGTTTCACTTTATTTTTCAAAAAAATAGCCTTTTGTTATGTTTTTGTGAAAAATAAGCCAAATCATTTAACAATTTATAGAAAATGAAGGTTTTAAACTGGTAAAATTGCCGAATTACAACAATTTTAGCTTTTTTTTTTTTTTTTACTTGTGGCAGCTACAGTTATAAGTTCCTTTCAAAATAAAAGACACTGTCAAATCAGATCATCCTTCTCAGTGGAGCAGCTAGAACATTCTAAATGGGGGCGTGTGACTTTGGAAAAGTCGCCATTCCAATTTAAAAATATGTATTTCAATAGTTCTATTCTTGTTATTAATAATAAAACAGCAGTTAATTTAGCCAAGGTGCTATTTCTTTTTATGTTTCCAAAATATTTTATTCATATATTAATAAATGATCCAACTGAGAGATACATTTAAGGATTTTTTGTCTAAACATGATTCAAGCTAATTAAAAAAAATCAGAGGGAAAAAAATAATTGTATTGACATAGATCAGTGGACAACAGGCACAAACTCTATTGGGTGACACAGGGGTGCCAAACTCAATCGTACAGGGGGCCAAAATCCAAAACACACCTTAGGTCGTAGGCCGAACAGGATAAACATTTATTAAACACACTAAAACTGAATTTTCATTACTATGAATAGTAAAAAGGCAGGAATATAATTCCAGAATTAATCAATTTAAACATTAAATACTGTAAATTTCAGCATTTTCCTCAACCAAACCCTAAATCAACTTTTTTTGGCAGTTGACCTCTATAAATGGGGCTTTTTGATCGCCACATTTTTGACAAATTCAAATAAACTTGTTTAATTCTGAAAATATAGCCAAAAACCATCTGTGTGCTGCCCCCTACATGTTGAAATGAGGTATTACAGTTGAATTTTGTGATTGGTCTAACCATTTGAGTCCCACGTCATGATCTGCAGCTCCAGAAATGATAACATTCCTTCCCCCAAGCCCCACCCCTCTGACTGGATTTTCAAATTTCGGCTGTGGGTGAAGTCAGCCTCCAAGTTTGGTTACCCTTTAAAGAAGTTTGTAGTGAAGATTTCTTAGTGTTCACAAATCATGATACAAATACTGACTTAAAAAATTTGAGAGGGCAAAACTTTTGTTTGAAGGGGGCAGTTGTCCCCCCTTACCCCCGGTAGCTACGCCTCTGCTACTGCTGTAGTAGATTTAGTTGAATTAAAAATGTTAAAAAGTCACACAAAAAGGCTTTTTTTTTTAATTAATATGACTTCAATGCTCCTCCATTCTTTTCTCGTTTTGTATTATTGAAAATAAATATTGTGTAAAATCCATTTTAACCCTTTAACACCTTTGGGGTTGCTGGTGACGCTTAAACACAATATCCTTAATTTCAAGCGTTAACGCGATAATTCTAGTAGATTTTGAAGGAGAAAATCTACTAGAATTTTGTTGATCGTATTAACGGTTGAGAAGTTACTGTAAGTCAAAGAACATAAACACTGGAGCTCCAGCGTTAAAAGGTTAAAAAAAAAAATCGACCCATGCTAAAAATCAAAGTATAAATGAAAAAACTTAAGTGAAATAAACTGAATTAAAATGCTAAACTTATTATTTATTACAATTATTTTTTTTAGCCAATGGAGGTATGAAATGTGGCTCCAGAGCCTAAACTGACCTTTACCCTTATATTGTCTTTTCTATGCATGCTGCAAGTAGAGAGAAGTGCAACACTCTGCAAATAAAATCATTTTTAATTAGTTTAATGTTCATTTTTTTCAGACCAGTGTCACACTCCACTGCCTTGTTTAACTATCTGCACACACCTTCCTACTTTTCTGTAATTGGCTTTCTCTTCATGTGTCCAATTATCAAGTTTCTCCTCTTTGTGTCTGGCTCCGCCCTCTCCAGGGACCAGCTCTACAGTTAAAGAACCATCATCAACACGGGGACGGGAACTCATCTGTTTGCCCGCATGAATGTAGCGATGGGTCAGTAAGCGTACAGTACAACATGACAGGCAGCCAAGCATATGTCCGTGCCAAAGTAGTGTCTACGACTGAGACTCATTTACTGTAGCATGTGATTGACAGCCGGGCCAAAGGGCCACTGGCTGCTTCCCGATTTCCTTCTCAGTTGAGGTGTCCTCTGGGACTTGGATTTCAAGCTACAGTATATCAGCAGAATAGCTTATGGCGGTAATGAGAGCGAAAAGCCCCGCCAGTTTATGCTGCGCTGACTTTAACGAAGTAGAATTCACAGGGAGATGTAATTAATCCCTTTGTTTTTATGAATGCATCACACGAGGAATCGGAGATGACAGCGTGCTGCTAATTTTTGTGTTCATCAGCCGGTCTGATAGGAGAGGGGGAAACACTTTCATTTCATTTCCGCGGAGGTGGCGGTTGTCACACACTGCACTTTATGATTTAAAACAGGCCTTCAGCGAGACTTCTCGCAAAAACAACATGTCACAAGCTATTAATGCAAAGAGGTTACAACTCAATTGGGATCCAAATTGCATCTCCTATTTTTAACAACGTTCTTGATGGTGGCTTACAGTGCTGTCCTTCCCAGTACCACTAGAGAAAAAAAACGTCAGCTTTTGAACTGAGATGTGACAGAAAGTGGAAGCATTGAAGTTTTAACCTTTAAACATAGCAGCAACTCACTCAGAAACCTTTTGAAAATAAATCACCACCATGTCGTTTGCTGTGATTTCTTTTTTTCTGAAAATCAAAAGCATCCTTGCTATATATAAACGAAAATAGAAGAGAGAAAAAATGGTTGAGAGATATAATTCAAAGAAACTAAAGGCGTTGGATAAATGTGTCATAATATAGTATTAGGGCCATTCTATGAGCAAAAAAATGTTTAATTACGAATTACTAATTTGCAGGATTTAAAGTTGTAATCGGTAGATTGCAAGAAAAAAGTCATATCTTTCCGATTTTAAAAGTCATAGTCTAAATGTATCACTTTTTTCTGGTGAATTTATGTGTCTTAAAGTTGTAAATTTATGGCTTGAAAAGTTGTCAATCTACAACATTAAATGATGTAAAATTTACAAAAAAAGTCACACATTTAGAGGAAAAAAGTAAATTTATTAATTTAAGTAAAATTAATTTACTTGGAAAAAAGTAATAATTTTACAAAAAAGTCATGAATTTACAAAAAAAAGTCAGATATTTAGGGGAAAAAAGTGAGTTCATTAATTTACGTAAAATAATTTACATGAATAAATTAATAAATTTATGGGAAAAAAGTAATAAATTGACGAGATATGTCATAATTTTTCAAAAAAAGTCACGAATTTACAAAAAAGGTCATAAATTTATGAGATAAGTCATAAATTTACAGAATAAAAATGTCATAAATTTTAGGAAAAAGGGTCATACATTTCCAAGAAAAAAAAGTTATTAATTTATGAGAAAAAAAGTAATACATTTACAAAAAAGGTCATACATTTCCAAGAAGAAAAGTCTTAAATTCACAAGAAAAAATCACAAATTTAAGAGAAAAAACATCAAAATTATTACAACAGAGTATTAGGGGCACCAAAAAATAAAAAATAAATAAAAATAATAATGATAATATTGCGAGATTTGTAGTCATAGTTTTACTACTTTAAATCACGTAAATTTAGGACTTTTTTATTTATTTTTATTTATTTTTTTTATATGACTCCTGGACTGCAAGGACCCTGTTGTTTTTGCATTTTTTCTTTCTTACTCCGACTTTGGGTAAAAATTTAGTCCCCTCCACGTTCTCAAACACTCACCAAAATTTGCATGGACCTATTATTCGTATTACCTAGCAAAAGA
>NC_050525.1:10187700-10192762 GCF_002922805.2 Oryzias melastigma
ACCTAAACGCACCTGTTGGAAATATCCAGAGGAAGATGTGAAATTATTATGGGATGGCCACAGGACCTACTGCTTATTTGAGGCATGGTGTGAACTTTTCCCATTTTTCCACAATGTGGGAAAATACAACTTTTGTTTGAGCGATCGTCACAAAGCATTTGTACTTCAACCACCAGCTAAGGTCTACAGCCTTAACTTAAGATTTGTTGACCTTTGACTTGAGGAAGAGGCCGCCATTTTGAAATAATACTAAATAAAAAATCACACTAAGTTCCAGCTAAAAAATAAAACTCCTCCTAGGGGTTTTGACTCATCACTTTGTAGTGTGTTTAGAATCATCTGAACCTATTCAAGTAAAAATATTGAAAAATAAAGTTTTTAGATTTTGAACGGCAGCTCACAAAGGTGGCATTTCTCTGTTACTTGTATTTTTTCTTTTAACCAGAAAATGTAATACATGAATCGATTGATCAAGCTGAACGAAACGATATAACACACGATACCTCCACATAGTAATCTGGGCAATGTTGACAAAAAAACGTTTGTTACCGAGGAAATTATAACATTTACTTTTGCTGATTCTTCTAAAAATAACTTAATTCTCTTCGTCAACCCCAGGTGATCAAAAAACAAAATGGTTGCTATGGAGATAAAACCAACAGAAAGCAACCATTTGGAGAAAAAAAAGTGTTTAGAGTGGTATGAGTGAGGGGTATACCAGTAGGGGGTGGGTTGTGCAGCTCACAGCTTTAATTTTTTTCATCAGACTTTTAGGTTTCTGTTTTTACCAAACACACACACTGTCAGCAGACAGGGACATCTTTAGAAATGTTTTTGTCCTTGCTTCACAGTGAGTCCTTGCACCTGCTCTTTTGCCATTTACCGAGGTTTTTTTAGGGACACATGTTCACGTCGGTCAATATCCTTGATCACTTGTGTTCACATTTTGTGTGAATACAAGGCCTGACCCTGCACCAAGCAGAGAACCATTTTCCAACTGTATTTTTCTCCCAAGGTTTGGACATAAAAAAGTCTGCTGTCATACCTGACAATGTAATTACTACGATACGATCTCTGTTAATGTAATCTTTGTGTTTGCAGATGTTTGGTAAATGTTGGGCCGTAGTAATACCGACATCTTATGAGATTTTAAAACATCAGTGGCCCGGACTGCATTTCACCTCATAAATGTTTCCACTGACCACAAGCTGCTTATCTTTACCGTGGCAAGATTACATGCAAGGCTTTTCCCAGAGCGTCCAGCATTAATCTTAAACGTGGCATCTGTTTTTGCGGCTCCGCCAGGGAAAACATGCGGAACAACGGCCGCGGTTCTTTTTTATTCTCTACTACCAATCGCTTCTCAGTGGGTCAGTATCTCATAAATGCCCTCAGGGGAGTTTGTTCCACATTTGGCTGAGACTTTAACTCGGACTCACGGATGAAATGAGAATTTGATGATACGCAGTTGAAAGATAAGGTCAGAAAACATGACATTTAGACATGATGCTACAAGTTATTATGTTTGTAGTAAAATAATGGAATATTGGGAAAACCTTTTTTTATATCCAACCGTTAAATATTGAAAAATATTTTAAAGGTACTGGATACTTTGTAATTAATGTCTCCAATATGGGTATTTGTTGATTTGAACTGCGACAGGACAAAATGGTCGTATTGGAATAGCTCAGGTAAAACACTAATCAAAAGTAGGGTCATTGAAAACCTCAAAGCTGAGTTCCTGATTGGCTGAGGCGACACAGCGACCTGTCAAATCTCTGAGATCTGCTGTAAAATGTAGCCAGACATTCTAGCGCTGCTTGTGCTCGTCCCGTCATTGGTCTTATATGAGACCGCCCACTATAGCAAGAAAGGCAGAAGGATTGTCTGGAATGTCAAAGTACTAAACAGAGTAGAAGTGACTGACATGTCCTAAGTCAAATGGACCTTCAATGAAACTAAGCACCAAATGGTGGAACCGACAGCTTCTTTTGGTTTGATAGAATGGCGGTTCCTATTTTGGTGCCATAAATAGGCCAATTTAGTGTATAAATTCCACGATATTAAAGAAATTGGGAATCAGATTGCATTATGAGTTGGATTGAAATTGTGTTTGGAGTGTGTTTGCTTCTGACCAACACCTTGATGGAAGAGAAACAAAAAAAGAAGAAGAACCTTGCGACCCATCCTTGTAGGCCCAACAGGCTTACACTTCATTGTATTGTATTTAACCCTTGAACATCAGAACATCGTACCGTAACTCTTCGCCGTTTTCATGATCTTGTACCGTTATACAACCCATATGCAAAGCTGCTTTTCTCCACATCAGAATCCGCTGGCATTAAGAAGAGTTGCAGTAGCTGAAAGAAGCTTCAATGTTAAAGGGCTAAATGAACTACTTTTCAGTGACAAAAACAACAAATTGACCCAGAATTTAAATGTGTGTCACCGTGTCACTGCTGGGGGGCTCTATGATGCAAAAAATACTGTTTTGACTTTCAGATCTAAAAAAAAAAAAAAAAAAAATAGCATCATATTTTGTTTCTGTAATGCAGGGACTGGAGTGGAATAATAGATATTTAAACTAATCATACAAATTAGACCGATTTATTTACATCATGATGACTGTTTTTTATTTTTATCTTGTAGTACTGCGTGATGACTTCAGGCAAAACCCTCAGGATGTGGTGGTGGCAGTCGGAGAGACGGCTACTTTTGAGTGTCAGCCCCCACGCGGCCACCCTGAACCTGTGACCTTCTGGAGAAAAGATAAGGCCCGCCTGGACCTCAGCGATGATAGGATCACGGTAGAATAAATTGTTTATTCACTATGTAATTACATTTTTCCAGTTCACTTTGATCGATTGCAGTCACTCCACGTTTTTTTATTTTATTCTGGCTGATTTAGGTCCGTGGAGGAAAGCTGACGATCTCAAACGCCAAGAAAAGTGATTCAGGAATTTTTGTGTGTGTGGCCTCCAACATGGTTGGAGAAAGAGAAAGTGAAAAAGCTCAACTGTCTGTGTTTGGTAAGAAATTGGCCAGAATTTGCTTAAAAATTTAATTACTTTTACTCATGGACATTCAACATTTATGCAATTTTCCATATGTGCTATCCACATCTAGAAAGGCCGTCGTTTGTGCAGCGGCCGGTGAACCAGGTGGTTTTGGTGGATGAGAGTGTGGAGTTCAGGTGTCAGGTCCATGGTGATCCTCCACCTGCACTGCGCTGGAAAAAAGAGGATGTGGATATACCTCGTGGCAGGTAGGTTCAGGGAAATCCCTGGATTTGAAAAAACCTGTGGATCAGTTCACCAAATCAATGGCACAGACGAAATATTCCATAACCATGTCAAGTTTGTTCAAGTTTTTTATTTTTTTATATAACACTTTAAGTTTTCAAGCTTTTTTTAGATATTCTTACGCCGGAGTCACACAGGACGCGAGAGCGCTGCGAGGCGGCGCGGAGCGGAGTGCGCGACGATTCGCGGCGCTCTATTGGGCACACCAGATGCGATTTTTTTTCCGCGACGGTCGACAGGCGCTTCTGCTAGAGCTATTGCTTTTTTTGCCATCATGGTCAATAACCATGATATCACCCCGTGTTTCTGCTAAAAGGGGATGGTCTCTGCCCCTGTTGACACAAACCCCGCCCCCCAACTCCGCAGTCGGCCCACTTCATTGATCGGTTTGTGCGCGCGTGTGCGTGTCTGTCTGTTTTGTTGTGTGTCTGTGTATACGCACGCGCTCCCACGTGTTTCCGTCGGTAAATTAATAAACTAAAAATATATCCTGATGTTTCTTCCAAGAGGAACCGCTCCTCTGCCTCTCTCTCGTTCAAACACAGCCCCATGTCCCGCTCCAGTGTGCCCCCACTGCATTGGGGGGCCCGTCTGCCCTGCTTTTTTTTCCTCCCAGAACCCTGCAGCCCAGCACACCCGCTCCAGAGATCTGTGGTGTCCGGGGTGGGGGCTCTCGCGCACGCGTGTCTGTGTGTTTTGATTGTATATATTTTCATCTCTACAGTCTGTTTAGATACAAAAACATGATCACATTTGTCAATCGCGGCGTTTTATTGTGAAAAATTGGTTCTATTTTGAAAATAAACCGGATTTTCTCATGTATTTCGATGCAACTTCCTGCCAGTATTGACGCGGAGCGCTCGCGTCTCGCGGAAGAAATAGGCCAGACGCCGAAACGTTGCACTGCACCGCGCGGACCCTCCGCGCCACTCCGCGCCTGGTGTGACCGACGCCATAGGTTAACATGAGCGCCGAATGGAAGCGCACGCCGTTCCGCGCCGCGAAGCGGCGCTATCGGGTCCTGTGTGACTCCGGCGTTACTGTAGTTTCTCTTGTGTTAAAACTTTATTCAGCTTTTTTTGCCCCTCAGTTTCCAGTTTTCTTTGAAAAGTGTCTCCCCTAACCTCCACTTTGTCATCTTGCTTCCTCCCAGTTTTACTCCTGGGTTCTGCTAATTGCCTTCACTTTTTTGTTGGTTTGTGTTCACTTCCTCTGTCATCTTGGCTTCCAGTTTCCTGCCTGCTTGTGTCACCCCTCTGCCTCTCGTGGGTATATTTTCTTTTTTAGTCTGCTACCATTTACCTGATTCAGCAGAGCATTTATTTTTTAATAGTTGTGTTAATAGGGTACTAAAATGCATCAACTGTCTCTAAAGTTTACAAAAATGCTCCCATAAATTGTTTTTTTGGTGGTTTTTGACGTTGTTTTCTAGCTTTAATTTATTTATCCATGCTGCTGAAACAAAATGGAAATGGTCAATTACTGTTAAAAAACTGGTAATTGTAAAAAAAAATAATAATAATAAAATAAAATTATAAATACTTTTTTGTTCTTTTTCTGTTTGACAGATACAATAACAGAAATTATTTAAACACTATTTTCTGCTCTTTAATGTGCACATCAAAGCCTTTGTAATAAAAAAAACAGTGCATCTTATAATCTGGAGAACATCACAAAATGGATTAATTGAATATGAAATTAATGTGAAACTGTTAAGAAGCACAAAGCGCTCTGTCAAAAAGGCAGTTTTTTTTTTTTTT
>NC_050525.1:10192929-10200861 GCF_002922805.2 Oryzias melastigma
CCACCACCGTTGTGTCATCCGCGAACTTGATGATGAGGTTCTCGGGGTGGCTGGGACTGCAGTCAGATGTGTACAGTGAGTACAGGGTAAAGCTTCTAACATAGCTAACACTTCTAACTTAGCTAAAGCTTCTAATGTAGTTAACGTTTCTAACTTAGCTAAAGCTTCTAATGTAGTTAACGTTTCTAACTTAGCTAAAGCTCCTAACTTGGCTAAAGCTTCTAATGTAGTTAATCCTTCTATTATGGGTAACTTTTCTGACATCGCACTTCTAACTTGGCTAAAGCTTCTATCATGGCAAATGCTTATAATATATCTAACACTTCTAACTTGGCTAACACCTCTAACATAGCTAATGCTTCTAACATGGCTATCACCTCTAATATAGCTAATGCTTCTAACATGGCTAACACCTCTAATATAGCTAATGCTTCAAACTCGACTAAAGCTTCTAATGTGGCTAACACTTCTACCTTAGCTAACGTTTTTAACTTGACTAACACTTCTTACATGGCTAATGCTTCTAACTTGGCTAAAGCTTCTAATGTGGTTAATGCTTCTACTGTGGGTAACTTTTCTGACATCACTAACACTTCTAACTTGGCTAAAGCTTCTAACATGTCAAATGCTTATAACATATCTAATGCTTCTAACTTGGCCGATACTTCTAATGTGGCTAATACTTCTAACTTAGCTAAAGCTTCTAATGTGGCTAACACTTCTACCTTAGCTAAAGCTTCTAACTTGGCTAAAGCTTCTAATGTGGCTAACACCTCTACTGTGGGTAGCTTTTCTGACATTGCTAACACTTCTAAGTAGGCTAATCCTTCTAACATGGAAAATACTTCTAATGCCGCTAACGTGTAGCTGGTTACAAACAAGTTTTAGAGTTACTATGAATGCAGTTAATAAACTTTGACGGATTTATCTCTGACTTTTGTCTTGCTTAATGTGCCCTACAGTTTAGTGTGCCTTATACATAACATACATTTGAAAAATAGACCATTCATTGACTGTGCGACTTACATTTTGGTATGCCCTAGGCTATAAATTGGAAAACATTATGGTTTTTATGAGCAACTTTATCTACTTAAAAGAAAGAAAAAAGTGAATGACAGACCAGTCACACAAACTTAGAAGAAAAGAACATATCCCCTCATTATCTTAATAGATGTTTTCAAATAACTTTGTAAAGCGGAATGATATATATATATATATGTGTGTGTGTGTGTGGTTTGGAAAAGTGTATTCTTAGGTCTTTTTAGCGTCATGTCATCATAACACAGTGTTTTTTTAATAAACTTTGAATATACTAAAAGCAGGTCTGAAAAGCATATAATCTCAAGTGATCTATAGATCAGTGATCTATCTGTGTTTTTGTTGTCTGACTAAAACATTTAGTGTTCTATTGAAAAAATGTCCCCTTGGTGTTCATAAATTGCTCTACAAAATGTAATACGCCCATGGTACTTGTACATGTCTGCTTGTAGAAACAGTATTCGATTGATACAGCTCTACACAAACACTGGCTGTTGGGTCTTTCATTTGCAGCACCCTATGTTGCTCTTCTCTTCTCTTTTTTTTTTATACCAGTCTTACAACATAAACTTGCATCCATTGTTTGTCTGACAATGTAGGTCCATAGGTCCCTGAGAGTTTTATAGGGTTTGAACAGAGTTTATAAATGGGAGCCTTTTGTGGGGTACATATGTAGGTCACTATTCCAAATACATTGGGAATGGTTAACAATGTTTTTCTAAAGTATTCCTAGTATTATCATTAAAAAAACACACAAAAATAATATTTTTCACCTGTAAATGTTTGATTTATTTATTGTTAAAGTTCATTTTCACAGTTGGGATGTAAAATCTTGCATAAAATAGTCCCCGTTTATATATAAAGAATGTTTTTTTTATATATGTATTAGTGTATTTCTGGCTTTAAAGCGGTGTTGTATAACACTCATACATTTTAAGTTTGTTCTTATAAGGAAGTAATAAAGGGTGAAGATTATAAGGCAGAAGGATTTCATTTTCACTGTCACACCAAAGAATTATCTCTACAAGCTGTTATGTTAGATTGAAAGTAATAACGTCCACTTCAGCCAGTAGGGTGTAAATTCAATTACTAGGTAATTTTTGAAGTCATTTTAATGTGTTCTTCCGTTAGATGGCTTAATATTAAAGAGGATCTCTCTCTTTTCACTCTGGGGAACAGGCAGACTGTTGCTCTCAGATTTCAGTTTTGTTGCGTCATCAACCCAGTTTTTCTGATCTTTTTGCAATCAACAGAGTAGCTGAAGGTACTTTAATAGCCACCTTTCTCCATGTCTGGAAGCTGTCTGCTTCCTTATGACATACTGAGGTATACCCTCTGCCTTGGTAACCCATGGGTCTGGAATTATGTCCCACTTACAGACTTACCTTGCCTTACTTCCCTACTTTTACTTTTATTATTCTTGTCCAAAACCCGCCAGTCTCCTGGGAAGTCTGTATTTGGGTCAGAAAGGTGTTGTGAATGGAGTCCCATCCAGTCTGGACAGTCTGGACCCCTACACACATTGCTAGCCATTTATTTTAAATGTGACTGTCCCTGATTTATACGGTGAGGACACAGCTCACGTAAATGAAAAAGGCAGAACAGGATGACAAAGGCAGAAGCACGATGACAAAGCCAACAACAGGACAACAAAAGCCACAATACGATGACGAAAGCACCATCAGGATGACAAAAGCCGACAACATGAAAACAAAAGCTAAAAACATGACGACAAAAGCCACAAAACGATGACAAAAGCACCATCAGGACGACAAAAGCCGACAACATGACAACAAAAGTCATAGCACAATGACAAATACAGAAGCACAATGACAAATGCAGAAGAACAAGGATGGAAGCCAAAGCATAACTACATACAACAGAATGACAAAAGCCACAACACAGCGAGAAAAGCTGACAACACAATGACAAACATGACAACACAACGACAAAAGCCACAACACGACCACAAAAGCCACAACACGACCACAAAAGGCACAACATGTCGACAAAAGCCACAAGATGACGACAAACGCTACAAGAGAACAACAAAAGCCACAACACGACGACAAAAGCAGACAACATGATGACAAAAGTCACAACACAATGACAAATACGGAAGCACAATGACAAATGCAGGAGAACAAGGGCAGAAGCCAAAGCACGACATACAACACAATGACAAAACCCACAACACAGCAAAAAAAGCCAACAACACAACGAAAAGCGTGACAACACAACGACAGAAACCACAAGACAACCACAAAAGCCACAACACGACCACAAAAGCCACAACATGTTGACAAAAGCCACAACATGTCGACAAAAGCCACAACATGACGACAAACGCTACAACAGAACAACAAAAGCCACAACACTTCGACAAAAGCCACAAGACAATGACAAAAGCCACAACACATCGACAAAAGTCGAAGCACAACGACAAAAGCCACAATACAACAACAGAAGCCACAACACAATGACAAAACCCACATCACGTCAACAAAAGCCACAACATAACAACAGAAGCCACAATTCAACGACAAAAGCCACAACATGACGACAAAAGTCCCAACACAATGACAAAAGTCGAAGCACAACAACAGAAGCCACAATTTGACATTAAAAGCGGAAGCATGACGACAAAAACATGAAGACAAAACCCACAAGCGGAAGCATATGTACAAAAGCCAAAGCACAACAAAAGCTTACAACACAACAATAAAAACAGACAACACGACGACAAAAGCCACTACACAATAGCAAAACCTGATAATATAACAACGAAAGCAACAACTCAAAGACTAAAGCAACAACAGGATGAGAAAAGTCGACAACATGACAACAAAAGCGGAAGCACAACAACAAAAGCAACAACAGGATGACAAAAGCCGCTGAACTCAGGTTCTTTAGCACTTTAGCATACAGTGTTCACACTGGCCTGTTGCTACTATTGCGATCAATTCTTGGTGTCATATAATTACGGTCGGATACAAACCCCAGTTGCCAACAGTTGGCACTTTTGTGAAGTAAATGGTATGTTATACGTCACTACCAAATCTGTGTCCCTGATTGGTCAGACCGTTCAATGGCCACATGTTTTGTGCGTAGAGCCCAAAAACTGACCTAAAAACTAACATGGGAGTCTTGAATGCAGAAGCCGAACCTACGCATACACATGGACATTTAATTGGAAATGATTACTGGAACACGCTTAGCCGAGACCGGTGTGAACATAGCCCGGGACTTCCAAGACAATATCACACAAGCTCTTTAGCCAAAAGAGGCCCCAGAGAGGAGGAGCCTGACTCCTAGCACCTCCGCTCATTCCGCCTTTTGGCCCTGTGAGGCGCTTATCTATGCTCTGCTGCGATGTTCCCTCTAACTGCTGTGTTACAATTGCTTCACTGGTGGATACACTCTGATGCATGGAACATCTCTATGAATTAGTCATGTCTTACTGCCTGGCTCATTCATCAAATTCAGCTAGTCAGACTGTGCCACTCCCTTACACTCAGACTGTCTCTTTCTTCTTCCTTTTTCTTCCCTCACACACACACTCATATATACTTTACTGCACAGCCCACACTGTAGTGGGTGGCTGGTCTTTATGAATATTGAAATAGTGGAACAATCAGGGTTCCAGCTGAAAGCACCTTTCATTTTTTCCTTTGCCTTCATCTTCTCGTAATTGCTCTTCTTGTTTTCCTTCCACATTAGCAATCAGTTAAAAAACAATCTGTTGTTTTATCAAGATTAGCACATCATTTCTTAAAGTGTCAATCTGAAATATCAAATGCGAGTTGACGTGTCATCGTTTTGCTGTTTGCTCAACATGTTTACTTCTTGGAAAGGAGCTGTTTTACTCTGATCAAGGTGGCTTTTTTTAACTTCCTTCTTCTAATTTGCTGTCACTGCTTCTCATGATCACCAGGTACGAGATCAGATATGAAAGAGAGGACTTCCTGTTGCGAATTAAGAAAGCATCAGTCAGCGATCAGGGAACGTTCACTTGCTCAGCAGAGAACCGCGTTGGCAAAACAGAAGCTTCTGCCTACTTGACTATCAGAGGTGAGTAACTACTTTTGTCTGCAAAGCTCATTATCTCTCCTCAATTTTTTTATTTTTTTTGTTTCTCCCAAGGCAGGCCAGGAGACAATCATCCTTTATTGCTCTCTGTATAGATTTTATTGGCCCTTGGTTGAGAGGCGAGCCTATCAGCCTTTCTTTCATTCAGCCGGCTGTTGTGCTTAATTGTTCAACATAGCCTCCAAAACTAAAGAATCTAGGCTTTTTGCTGAGCTTTTATGATTGCTCCAGTGTGGGGGGGGGTCCATCCCTTCATTCGCTCACTCCATACTTGTTCCACAGCAATTGATGAGGACATGAAACTAAATTTATTGCAAGTATATTAAAATGTAATGGAAAATGGCAATATTTACAACCGAAGACAACGGACAGGTGAGCAGTAATGCACTTGGAATAACATTTTTTTTAAATTTATAATTAAAATAAAAAAAGACTTGCATATAAAAATATTCATTTGACATTTCGCTAGTGTCGGGATAGCGACAACCCATCGTATGCATTCTAGAACAGGAGTTTAGCACTTTCTCGAATGTGGATCACATACCGGCTAGCTTTTTGGAGCTAGCGGGTACTTCCTATTTGAAACATGAGGGGGGAGGGGCTCTGGCAGTTCTCAAATACAGTCAATGGTTGTTTGTTAATTTCCTGAAAGGGATCATTAAGATGATCAAATAATTATCAATTTTGGAATGAATAACCACCAATATAAGTCTATGCTTTTGGAAAGCTAAAACTTTATACACGAATTACTGATATAATCATCTAAATGAATCATCACACACCTAATTTTCTTTTCAAGTGATTTTTATTTTATTATTATTAAACAGTTTTTCTCTAATTTTGCTGTCACTATATATGTTTGTCTGCCAAACAAATCTGTTAAATTGTGTTATTTCTTTCAAATAAATGATCTGCAATGGGTTTGCTTCCCTTTCCCCCCTAATAAATATCTAAGGCGAGGTCCATACCACCACTTGCTTTGGTGATTACCTCCTTGCCCTGAACATCATTAAGTGGAAACTCAGCTCCACCTCATTACTTTTCAAATTTTCATTTCTTTCTTTTTCTTTCTCTGTTTCGATCCTCTGCTCTCCTTATCTGTGTGTTGTGTGTCAATGTCACCCTCGCCATTGTTGTCACCAGCTCGCCCCGTTGGTAAGTAAGAGCTGATCCCATTGCGCATGCATTGCTCTCTGTTTTTGGTCACCAACATCTTCAGCATGCATGCGGCATTGATGTATTCCACAAACACGGTCAACAAACCACATTTACGCTGTTTCTCCAAAATCTTTGGTTTCTTCTATCAGTTGTGGGTAGAAGCTGTAGATCTGAAACCTTCTCTTTCCGTTACGAGAATTTTGTTGATGCGGCTAAAAACTGAAGGAAAGGTTGCGGTAGATTAATTAGTCTCTTCAATTCATTCTGATATTCCAACTGTTTAATAAACAGCTTTTTGGCTTTCAGGGAAGACAAACTTTTCAAGTAAATAGCAAACACAGTCTGCATGCATTTTTTTAGTTTGTAGCTGGACATATAAACCTCGTTTCCACTGAGCGATCTGGTACAGTGCGGTACGGTCTGGTCCGCCATTTTGAGTGTTTCCATTGTAAAATGGACCCATTAAACAGTTCCGACCGGGCCCCCATCGGCTGTAGGTCCATAGAAAAATAGAACGAGACGTGGTTGGGCAGTAGTAACCCGCTGATTGGCAGAAAGTGATGACGACATTAGCAAGCGTCACTATAGCGCTAAGCTAGCTCTTTACGGCGGCATTCTTCTTAGTCGCCACCAATCTTCTTTCAAACAACAATAAGTTCCTGTTATACTTGATGTACAGGAAGTAAACTAAAACAAGACGAGCTTCTGGATGACCTCCATTGTTGTTGCGTTTTTTAGTTATTGCACCACAATGCTAGCGGTCTTTATCACACGTGCGCCGTGAAAACAAACCGCTCAGTGAAAGCGAGGCTTAACTGAGTGGAAATGCTCGCCAGAATGAACTAGTCTGTACCGTAGCACTCCTTACTGGACGGACCGTACTGGACTGCTCAGTGGAAACAAGGCTATACTGTTGTTTTGCCTTTTTTTTTTTTTTTTTAAGGCAACGCAGTTTCAGATGTATGCTAACTTTTTGGTTCATTTCATTTGAACACAGAGGCGCCTCAGTTTGTGGTGCGACCGCGGGATCAGATTGTTGCTCAAGGACGAACAGCCACCTTTCCCTGTGAGACCAGAGGCAAACCACAGCCCACTGTCTTCTGGCAACGCGAAGGAAGCAAGGTGAGAAGACTATGACAAAAGTGTTATTGTTTACACATCTACAATAAAGGTTAGATATTACAGATAACTGCAAATAGAATGTCTAGAATATTTAGTATGTGACAAAAGGTGGACGTTTATGGTCCGTCTTATGAGCCAATTCACTTAGCGAGAAACTATGTCATGAGCTACATTAGCACTGTTGGACATAATGAAGGCAGACTAATGTCCTTTCCTGCCCATCAGCTGATCTGCTCACTGTGCAGATACAGACAACGCTGATGCCTCAGTTTCATGAGCATGAATGCTGGTTTTCATAAAAGGATCACATTGGTGATAAACTGAGGAAACAGAACTGAAAACATGCAGTAACTTGACCTGATCCTCATTCACATAAAGGAAATTTCTCCCATTTTTCACCACCAAAGGGTCTGAATTTGGACAATGTTTTGGATGTTTTGTCTGTTTTTTCTTTGTGATGATCTCCAAGGTTGAGTTGCTGCTATGAGATATACTATTCTTTTATTACATGATACGTTTTTAGCC
>NC_050525.1:10200963-10215543 GCF_002922805.2 Oryzias melastigma
ACCACGGATAATCCGTGATCCGCAACACCCCTACCATGAATGCTGGTTTACATAAAAGGATCACATTGGTGATAAACTGAGGAAACAGAAGTGAAAAACATGCAGTAACTTTACCTGATCCTCATTCACATAAAGGAAATTTCTCCCATTTTTCACCACCATAGGGACTGAATGTAGACAATTTTTTGATTTTTTTTTTTCTTCGTGATGATCTCCAAGGTTGAGTTGCAGCTATGAAATATACTATTCTTTTATTACATGATACGTTTTTAGCCATACTAAAGCACTTGTACGGCTACTCTTTTTACTATAGGAGCTTATGTCATTCCCTAATCTTACGCCTAGTTCACACAAGGTATGTGCCGATCCGATCACGTGATCCAAAATCGTGGTTGATGACTCCATCGGTATCAGTTGTTGCCCCCCGATCAGTATCAAACATTTAATTTATTCTTATTATGATCAGCGCTTTATATTTCTAGCTTATTATTCCGGATACATACTCTACTAGAAGTCTGCGTGTCATGAACGGATCACCACATGTTATTACCGTTACGGCAGCAGAAACAGTTCAGTCAATCTAGATGTTCACAAATTTGGACTTCTGGAATCAATAACTCTTTAAAAACCGCTTTGAACTGACAGCAAGTGTCTCAACTGGGTTGTATTAATGCAAACAGTGACATACAAAGGCATTTCAATAGAAAACGATCAGGATTTTGTCTCTTTTTAGTGTTAAACTGACAGAGATGGCTGCACAGCAGATGCTAACTGTGCTAATCGCTAGCGCCGTGATTGTAAACTTGTAAACCAAGCTTCTTAAACATTTACCACATGTAATGTCAAGTGTTGGTGTGCTATACGTGGTGTCAGTGAACAATAAAGCAACACTCCTCCACCACAGTGGTTTCTACAGATTGCATGAGGTGTTTGAGCTGATTTTGTTGTTTTGTTTTCACTGTAAACGGTCATTAAGGACAAACATTTCCACTTTAGTCTAATTTGTCCAAAGAACATTGTTCCAGAACAACTGCTTTGACAGCTAATTAATTAAACTGAGCAATTAGCTATCCCTCTCTATGCTAGTGGCATAAGAGAAAATCCTTTTTTCTACTGTAATGTTTTGGCACCACTTTGTGAAGCTGAAAGTGTGGATTGTGGTAATTAGCCAAAAGGTGAACCCCTTGTTTAAATGACAATGATCCTGATTTGCATAACGACAAAAACATAAAAATGATACTTAAAAAGAATGTTAACAAATATACATGAAAAGGAAAAATACATAAAAAAACAAGGACAAATAGTTCTTCAAAGAGTTTATTAATTAAGTTATGCAGCTAAAAGGGATGAAAAATCTGAACATAAATGAAACAAAAAAGGATTTAGCTAAAATATAGAGAAGATTAGAGGTCAAATGGAGAAATTGAAACTGACAGAAGTAATATATACCACATATTATGATTAATATAGGTAACATATATCATAACTTAAATTCTATTGATATAGTAATACACACTTAAATATAAAATTTACTTATGCATAATACTATATATATATATATATATATATATATATGTATAGATATGGTACAACAAACTAGCACAGACAGCTAAATTATATTCTCATATAGCCACTAATATAGTAATATATGTTGCTTTTTATTATATAATATATATTAGTAATATACAATATTTTTTTGAAAATCTGATACAAATTAAACAAAAATTCAAACACTTAAAGGCTTTTTTATGAACCGTGCTCCAATTTGCGGTCATGCATTTTCCAAAATAACACAGCCTACTGTGTTACCACATTAGAACTATTAGGAATTTTGCACGATTTTGAGGTTCCATATTTGTGGGACCGTAAATTGTTGTGGAGTATAAGCTGCAGATGGTAAAAATAGAGAAGAAGGAAAAAAAATTACAATAAAGAAGAAAAGACGACATATATTTCACTTTGGGGTAAAATTTATTTAACAGAATACACGAACATTTCATCTTCTCTTCATCTAAAAGATACAGATAACAGACTAGATATCACTACGAAAATCACATTTATTTTCATAAAACATGAAGGAATTGATTATATTAGCACAAAATAAGAACAACTATTAAGATAACCATGTCATAAAGAACATGCTAACAAATCTAAAATATCACTTTAAATCACAAAATCCACTGAATTCTTTGTCTTCTGTGTCACTTTGGAATAATTCTTCTTCTTCTGCGTTGTAGAAGAAAAAGTAGAAGAATGGATACACACACCTGCAGTGACCCCTTGTGGTTATTAGTGCAAGAATAACAAACAGAAAATGTATTTATTTATTTTAAATCACACGTAACTTGAACTTAAATATAAGTTGCACCTGGGTATCAGTCGCAAACTACGGAAAAAACTGTAATTTATACTCTAAAAAAAATAAAATAAAGAAATTCAAAAATAAAGTGGAAAAATACTTTTTGGGTAAAATCAAAACCCTTTGTCAAGGTAAATACATTTTTAAAAGAATATATATATTTGCCACAATAAAGTAGCAAAAACAGGTTTTAATGTTTGCATTTACAAGCAAATGAATCTGTATGAACCACCATCACCTATATTTATAACTTCAATATCTAAATAACTAAACCCAATTTGTCAGATATTTTTTTAGAAAAGCTTTTCCAAAAATAAAAATTGCAAACAAATTTGAGCCAGTAAACACATCCAGGTACTGTTAAGTGAAAAATATACTTTTCTAGTCTGGAAGAATACTTTGTTTCATTGTATTTACATTCCCACTGTTGTTTGTCCTTGCAGGATCTTCTGTTCCCCAATCAGTCTGCCCAGGGGGACAGCCGTGTGTCTGTGTCTGTGAATGGCGAGCTGACTATCTCATCTGTACAGCGCTCGGATGCAGGGTACTACATCTGCCAAGCCCTGACTGTGGCAGGTAGTATCATGGCCAAGGCTCAGCTTGAGGTAGCAGACGGTAAGGCAGGGCGCCAAAGCATACGCACTCAGTTGTCATTAAAAGTCATGGAAAAAGTTCAACTTTGAAGCGTGCTGTAAAACAAGAGCCAGAAGAACAAATTACATTTCTCAAGATTCCCTTTTGTAGTTTTCCCTTTTTATTAAAAATGTCAACCAAATAAAAGCCTGTCTAAAAATACAATTTATACAATTTAAACACAAATAATTTCCCTTTAAATTGTTCAAATTATTTAAAAAAAGCTGTCTTTTTTGGTGAAATTGTGCATTGTTTAAAGAGATCCTTAAAGTCAGCGTGAAGTGCCACTCCCGGCTGGAGCTCCTCATACCGCACCTTCCTTTTGTGTCTCGGCTTTTTCTCTCACACTTTGCTAAATTAGCATCTGTTGAAGTGTTTTTTGTGTTTTTTTCTTGAGTGAAAATGACTCCTGTTCTGTCAGTCAAAGGAGAAGAATCAATATCAAAATGTTGCGTGAAAAATGTGCCGTGTGGGGGAACTGACGTTGACAGATGGCGTAAAACAAAGATGGGTAAAGAGTTGGCATCATGCCTGGGGTGGTTTTTGGAAGCTTGGTCAGAGCAATGTCTAGATCTGCTGAAGAATTTAACAATAATACATCTTTTAAACCAAATCAATTACCTTTTTTTTTGTTAATTGTCTAATTAAATTCTAATCATCTTTTGATCTATTTTTTAAAATTGTTCCCAGTGGTCTTTTATTATGATTATTTTTACATTTTTTTTCTTTTAAATTGTCATTTTCTAGGTTTTTGCAGATTGACAGGAGTTTATTAGAAATTTCTTGTTGGCTGGACTGTTGGTGCAGAGTAAGCCCCCCTCCACATCCCGTCATCCATCTGTAAAGTGCTTTCCTGCTAGCTTATAGGCCCACACAAACAAAACCCAACATTACTGGTGCGGCAAAAATGGCGAGCAATATTAGAGCTAACCAGCTGTACAGTTGAGCCAGATTCCAGCTCAAACAAAGACGTTCATGGATCTATTTGTATCCAAGTAGATACATCACGATGGAGCAGAGCAGGGAGCTTATGGCTTCTATTCCAACAACACTTTTTTTGCCCTGATTCACAATGTGAATAAAGAAATACGCAGAAATGCCATTATATTCTTAATTATATTAATCACATATGACCCCTATCCAGAGAAAAATGCCACAAGAACATGTTCAAAACACCATTTTCATTGGGTAGGTCTTTAAAAGAATAAAACCTTGTGCAATTCTCTTATTCTTATCATTGGTATTGCTTATAGTTTTGAAAATAATGTTGATTCTGCTGATTGAGATTAAACAAAATAGGTATAAATTTAAATATTGTAACTGGTGCTAGCACTGAAAAGACTGTCCAAATCAGTACAGAGATTAATGTTTATGTTTCTACCCAGTTGGTTAGACTACAGTCACATAATCAAAAATGCTATTTTTTTCAGCAAAGTCGCACGGCGGCATTTGTAATCTGGAGGAAACTGTCACATTTTTAACATGGTTAGAGAGGTTATGAGAAAAAGTAAACATTTGATGGTGACTGGAGGATTTTCCTGTAAAAGTTGATATTGGTCAGTGGGAGTTCTGGTACATTTTGAGGCGAGGTGGCAGGCCACAGGGTGGATCCCCACATGTGTAAGTGTAAGAGGATGTGTAAATGTCTCTGAACGGCGACTGTCTATATCAAGTGCCACCAGCCCCAGTAGCCTGGGGATTTGAAAAAAATTCTGCACATCTGACAGCTGCCTGACTTCCTACATTCATGACCACACCAACGATTAAAAAAAGAAAAAAAAATCGGGCAGCGGCATGAAATTTAGAAGATTCAGCCGATGTTTCCCCATCGAGCGGTTACATTTGTAGTAAGGGGTCATACCATGATCTTCTTAAACCTTTCAGAGTAAACTATATCCATATATATGATCATATATTATCTTTGAAACACTAAAAAACAAATTATTTATAAAATATTAGTTACTTTTGTGTGTTTTTTCCTGACTGGCAGTAAAACGACTCAATTCCTGAAGCAAGAAACTCCTGTTTGAGTTGGAATTTATTAAAGACAGGACACAACTGGAGGATATACGGTATTCTGCATCTAAAATGAACGTTTTTTGCTGATTACCACTAGCTCAGTGGAGAAATTGACCATTGGTGTTAGATTGGGGCGGAGCTGTCAGAGCAGACTCTTCCTGAAAGGGGTGGTCTCACTCTGTGACATCAGCACGTGAGAACCTGTTAGTTTTCATGGGTATGGGAGGGGCTGCTAGGGTTGCTCAGAAATGCGTAAATTGATCGAACTATTGTTTTGGAGTTCTTTATAGTAAGGAATGAATAGTTTAAGACATTTAAAAGCTCAAAAAGTTGTTTTTTCATAGTACGGCCCCTTTATGACTATAGCAGCACACACATTGTTTTATCATAGTTTGAATGCTGTCAAAGATTTTTTTTAGAATAATCTAGAAATTATTCAGCTAATAAAAGGCGAATAAAATGCTTATTCATAGTTCTTTCACATTCCAAGAAAATGTCAACACTATACAGCCTTCTCAGTGAAGTAACACTATGTCAACAAATATCAGTTGTGGCTGTCGGTGAGGTTTGAGCTGGTGTATCATATGTTGCGCTTGACTTTTTTCTGCTTTTTTGAAGCAGATGCTGTTTCGATAGCTGTGCTAAAGTAGGCGTGATTAATGATAAAGCGAGAAGAGCCTGCTGTACTCACCTGATAACAGTGAGAAGCAGTGGCGAGGAAACTTGAAGTGAGGTTTGAGATTTAGAACTGAAAATGGCCGTTTCAGAGAAGAGCGGCTGTTTCCCGGGTGATGTAACACGCTTTGAAAGTGGCGTGTTGTTGTTGTCCTTGACATGCTAATTCAGAGTTTAGGTTTTGTCAGGGTTTTTTTTTTTTAAGAGGGATTGCTAAAAGGGGGCTGCAGCTCTGAGTCAGAGGAGGGAGGACAGGCTTGAATGTGTGAAAGGTGTTATAAAAAAGATGGTAATTAGCACTGAGGGTAAAGCATCGTTAATCCTTACCTAGTAATTAAGGCTCCAAGGTGTGATGCAGTGCCACGAGTACACCGCCCTGCCGTGGAAAACGCTCACAAAACACTCACTTTCTTTCACAACAAATCCATCACAGTGATGTCGAGGATTTTCATGCAACCACTAATGCAATTATTCCACTCGCAAATTAGCACCTTGGGATAAGGTCACAAACTTTTTTTTCTTTCACAAGGCTGACAATTAGTTTTTGCATATTTATGTGATAAATATGGCTTTATTTATATATATATATATTGAACTAATGACATTCTTGTCTTGATTGTCACCTTAGCTCTGAAGGACCGCCCACCACCCATCATTCGACAAGGCCCGTCCAACCAAACTCAGGCGCTAGGAGGTGTGTCCGTCCTCAGATGTCAAGCTTCAGGGGATCCAGAACCGACAGTAACCTGGAGAAAAAATGGAGCAAACCTGCTTGGAAAAGACCCACGCTTTTCCTTACTGGAACACGGCAGTCTTCAGATCCAAAATACTCGGGTTGGTCATTGACTGGACTTATAGACAACTTAGATCAGGGTTCTCAAACTCAATTTACCTTGAGGCCACTGAAGACATACTCTGAAGGCAATTTCTAAACCTCTGGTCCATTGTCTATGTCTTCTGAACAAGTTTATTGAACATTTGTTCATGTCTATGTACTACTAAGTAATATCTTCTGTGTGTCCTGTGAAATGACAGGACATAACAACGCTAGCAACTGTTGCTAAGGACTTTTTTGAGGAATGACAATAGCCAATGCAAAGTTTTAAACATAAAACAAGCAGAAACATCACAAGGCAAATACAAAGATGTCATCAAAGAAGTGTGGACAAAAAATATTGCTTAATACACATTGAACTTTCATATTAAAGTGAGGCTACAAAATATTGACTTGGGGCCACAAATGGCCCGCGCGCTGCCAGTTTGAGACCCCGGATCTAGATGGTTGAAGTTAGGATGAACAAACTCTGGCCTGGAAAGAAGGAAAGCAACTCAGACAAAAACTAGCTAGTCTCACCCTTCCCCTAACTAATCTGTTATCGATAAGCTCCTTTATTGTTGAGCGCCATACCAAGCAACTGGATGGTTTGGTTGGCTCCATGTAGGACTGGCGTGCAGGAAACCAGGGGTGCACTACTCCATTGTGGGTCCTTCTTCAAGTCCCTACTGTCTATGTATCTATACTTATCTGGGTCTCCCTGTGTTTGTCCCAAGCCTGGATGAAGTACAGGGTTGTGTCCCCTTTGTGACCCTTAACGGGACGTAAAAAAGCCCTATCCCAACAACTGGAGTGTGGTGATAATACAACACCATGCCCCATACATTGCAAGTGTGTGTAACTTACAAAATCCTCACAAATACCACACATGTGACAATGGTATATTCCATCTTCATGACATCCCTTAAGGCAGTCACAGGAGTCTCAAAGGAACAGAACGACAAACCTGCACCCCTCTTAAGATACATCCCTTACGACCTTCTACAGTCTTGGGCGACCCAAAACCAACAGCACTTATACAGGTAACCTCCTGTATGTGACCAGGGCACAAACACTGACCCTCTGCTGTTGTGAAAATCCCACTTTTCAGTGAGTAGAAGTAAAGGGGTAACTTGATGGATGTTAGGCAACAAAACACAACTATAAGATAATAGTGGAGTACAAAACTATTCCGTTGCTTGCATCTGTAGATTTATACAGTACGTAGCCTATAAGAATCCAAGGTGAAGTCAGTGTAACAGAAAAAAAAAACAAAAAAACATCAGATATATATTCTGTAGTCCACTTGGTCTGTCATACATCCCATGTCATGTTCCTTTCAGAAAAACTGGTCTGGATTAATATTGGGTTAATATGGGTTTTTTTGTAGATGCACAATCAGTTTCATGGGCGGTGAGTACCAAACTAATAATATGTATTCATTTATTTATTTGTATCAATTTAGGATGAGTTTATTGTCAATTATTTGATATACCTTCTTTGTTTTTTAACTTTACAAGGTTAAAAAGAATTTTGAAAAAAGTCAGGCGGAAGTCAGGTGGCAGTCAGGCGGCAGTCAGGCGGCAGTCACGTGGTAGTCAGGTGGCAGTCAGGCGGCAGTCAGGCGGCAGTCAGGTGGCAGTCAGTTGGCAGTCAGGTGGCAGTCAGTTGGCAGTCAGGCGGCAGTCAGGTGGCAGTCAGGCGGCAGTCAGGCGGCAGTCAGGTGGCAGTCAGGCGTCAGTCAGGTGGCAGTCAGGTGGCAGTCAAGTTGCAGTCAGATGGCAGTCAGGTTGGTAGTAGGGCAGCAGTCAGGTGGCAGTCAAGAGGTCTTCAGCCATGCAGAATGGTTTTTACTAATCAACATTATTGCTGCTAATATTTATTTGTTTTCAAATATTCAGCTAAATTCTAAAAAAAGTTATCTGTTGTATCGTTTGCATTGATAGAAGAGAAAAATCTGCATTTTTAATATTACATTTGACAGGTGACTATATGAAGAAACTTCTGTCATTCAGTACATATGCAGATGTGCCTATCCAGGGGGCTAGTTTTGTCCCAAACTTAGAATTTTTCCCTCTTATAATAATCAAAGTTGAAGTAAAACTAAAGATCCTGACTGCAATGTCCTTTGGATCCTTGTGTTTAACCCTCGTGCTATCTTATGGGGTCCAGATGACCCCACCCTTTTACTGATGTGTGATTCCTCCCATAGCAAATGTGGAGAGGATTTTATGTCTGCCATGGACACCAGTGAAGATAAAAAACCCTTGAAAAATAAAGTTCAGCGCAGTCCAGATGACCCCACTTTTAATGTAAACATGCCTAGGATATCAGTAGGGTTACATAAAACAGCTTTTGTTCGGTCATCAGTGCGGGAAAATGTTTTTAGTTTGTTTTTTTAAACCCGCAGAACAATCTCAAATTCTGACACACAACAGCATGTCTTTATTCTTCTTTATTTATTTACTTTGTACATCCTGAAGAGAGTCCAGATTTTCTCCTCGTGTCAGATGATGTCAACTGAATATGATTCAAAGGGACAAGTACCCTCAGTTGCTTTTAAAGATTAATAGCAAGTATTGATTTTTATAAGCCGTTAAATGCTGCTTTTTAGTCTGAATCTCTGAGGCAGCAGTTACACTGAAGGGCTGGAGGACAGCAACCGGTGAGGTGGAGTCTAACGGGGATAGTATAATGGAGAAACTGCAATATACAGTGTCCTGCTACAGTGTCAAAGTACTCTCCTGTTCCTCTCATACTTGCTGTCAGAGCCTCCTAAAGCATTGCCAGTATAAAATACACTGTCATATCTCTTATTTCCCCTGTCAGCACTAGTGATGATAATGCTGATGGATATGGGAATGGTATGTGATCATTACTGGAGGAAATCAATTAAGAAAATGAATGTAAGCTTTTACTGGGATCTCTCTCTCTCTTTTTTTTTCTTTTTTTCATTGGCCAGTTTTAAAGTTTCCTCTCATCCACTCTAAAGATTTTCTGGTGCCAAATGCAGGCCAGTGGAGGTTAATGCATTTTTACTGTACTACTAGCTGCAAACCTCCTTCAAAAGGCCAGACTGACGTAAGGGATTGGAGAAACCGTGGGGGATCACAGTTACAAAGGATGCTTCTGTGTGCCGAACTGTAAAAGAGAACGAGATTTTTCAGACTATAAGTCACAGCAGACAAAAAAAATCCAACAAGTTGCACTCCAGTATAGGTTGCACTTTTGGGAGAATCATATTCAACAAAACACGGTAACATGGACATAATGATAATAGACAGTATGAATAGAATATAAATACAAAAGAATATTTGCACGCTTCACTACCATAACACATTGATGGCTATTTAGCTTGATGAAACATTAGAGCACGTGTCAAAGTCAAGGCCCGCCAGATCCGGCTCTCCAGATCGTTTTATTTTATTATCATCCAGATGTTATCTTTTGATTATTTTAAACTTGTTTAATTTTTACAAAATATTTTTGTATGGAGAGTAAAATATTGAAAGTTGTTTAAGGTTTAAGTTGATTTGTTCTGGAAAAATAGTAATGATGTATTATTATTCATAATAATATTAAAAAGTCACTGTTTAAAAGTTTTAAAGTTTTGTGAGCTTTTTTGGCTATTTTGGCATTTAATGATTTTTTTAGGCTATTTTGGAGTGAAGCTAATATTTCAGCTACACGCTAGCTGTTTTGGCTAATTTAGGCTTTTTTCTGTGTTTAGGCTATTTTGAAGTCTAGATATTTTGTCAGCTACATGCTAGCTGTTCTAGCTAACCTAAGTTTTTGGCATTTAGGTAATATTTTTGCTGGCTATCAGCTTCAGCATTTTCAGCTATCAATTTCAGCATCTTTAACTGTTAGCAGTAGCATCTTCAGTTGCCAAATTCAGCTTACAGCATTCACACTAACATTATCACAGGTAATGCTATATATCTAGTTCATATTTATGTTAAAAAGTTACGGTTTTAAAAATTACGTTTCAGAGGGTTCAATAAATGTTTATCCTGTTCGGCCTGCGACCTAAGGTGTGTTTTGGATTTTGGCCCCTTGTGTAATTGAGTTTAACACCCCTGCTCTAGTGGAATGTGTATATATAGATATATATATATCTATCTATCTATATATAGATAGATATAGTATTCCTATAACATAGCATAAAGAACATGTAAACAAGTCAACTAAAGTCTTTGTAGCATTTCAAAAGTTTGTTGAATTCTTCATTGTCTACGTCGCCAAAACTCGTAATGCTACATTCACATCAGGCATTTGATGCGTATTCATGAATACACTAAACACATTTTAATGCTATGTAAACACCTGGCATGTACTGTGTTCATGAAATACCTGAACGTGGATTTTTATATGCCCTTTTAGCATCTAGTATTCCCACAGGACTGTCGCTAGCCGATACTCGCGCATGTACTCACAGTTGTTACTATTGATTTCTCCTTCATAATGAGTTTCGATTCAATTTTATTTATATAGTCCAAATAAACTACACGGTTCCCTCAAAGAGCTTCAAACCAGTTAGACCCTTTTCATTAAGAAAAAACTCATAAAAGTAACCGGATTCTGGAAAGAAAAGAAAAAAAAAAGAAGAAACCTCAGGGATGTCTAATTCTGTGTCTTGGAAAGGATGCTAATTGGCATTGGTCAAAGCTCAACTAGCTCAACTTTTGATGCTCCCACAATCACTGCACATTACGTACGTAGAGCCCGAAAAACTGTAGTGATGCCTTAACGTGTTTTATACACAAAAGCCCAAAACTGGCATTTGCATAGACTACATTAAAAGTGGTCGCTCAAACGCACGTCTCCATGCCTAGTGTGAATGTAGGAAGAAACACATGTTTAGCACGTAGTGTTTACAATGGTTCACAATTCTTCTTCTCTTCTTTCCCTACTGTTAACTAGCGCATGTCTACCACCTACAGTTGGAAGAGGCTTAGCGCGAAATATCAGAGGGGCAAATCTTGCAAATCTTATAGGCTTTTTTTTCTTTTGCAACTCTGTTCCAATATATGAAAGACTTGACGTCATGTAATTCCAGCCAGGTGCAAACAACAATTATTTATTTTTTTTAATAAATGTCATTCATGTGTCACTATCAAATCCCAGTCTCTGATTGGCCAAAGTTCAACCTGGTTAAACTTTCAAAGCACGTTCAAGGATAAGTGTATGTAGTGTGAAAGCGGTTGTAAAAACTTGCATAGCGACGGATGAACGCAAACGTTTTGAATGCACAAGCCCAAAAAGTGTATATACTCAAGTTTACATAGACTTTTTGTTGGAAGTGGATGCTTGACTACACTACACCAACACCAGTCCAAACGTAGCTTAAGGCTGAGTGGCGCTTCTTCTTCTGCATTGGTATTGTTAGCAAATACAGATACAAACAGTGCCTTCTATTGGTTGTTCCCATTTATTAACCTGGTGTTGTCCAAAGCCCGTTAACGTTGGGAGCGGGGTCATCTGGACCCTACAAGACAGCACACTGAACTTTTTCTTTCAATGGTTTTTGATTTTCACTGGTAACCTTGGGAGACATGAAATCCTGTCCATCTTTTTCCACCTTTGCCATGGATGGATAAGACGTCAATGTAAGGGTGGGGTCATCTGGACCCCACAAGGGTTACAAAAATTACATATAAGTCGCACCTGTTCAGGTTGTACTCTCGGCCAAACCATGCAACAAAAATGTGATATGATCTCTTAAAATACAGTACATCTTTAAGGCTAAACTACTGGTGATACCCTTAGATGATATTTGGTAGGTAATTTAAGAGGGGTGATGTATTCCTTTGTTGTTTGCTACAATCAAACCAATTAATAAAAGTGTACATTGAATTTAAGCTTGATTGAAAATAATCTCCTGTCTTCCTTAGCTGTCTGATGCTGGGTTGTACACCTGTGTTGCTACCAGTTCCAGTGGGGAAACTTCATGGAGTGCTTACTTGGATGTGAGAGGTCAGTTTCCCTGGAAATAAACAAAATCAAATTGAGTGTTGTAGTTTATTCAACAAGTCACTGCTTGGTATTCTTTGCTTGTTGGTTGGTAATTCCATCTGCCTTGCTTCCCCCAGACTCTATGGACCCCATAGACTTTGTATTCCACAATTCAACCACCCTCCCTGGGCCCCCCTCGAAGCCAGAGGTCACTAATGTAACCAAGAGCAGCATCTCATTGTCATGGGAACCAGGGCCAGAGGCGGGCTCCCCTGTGTCCTCCTATGTCATCGAGGCTTTCGGGTGCGTCTGTGACCTATGTCCCTAAGCAGCGTTTAGTGACCCCGAACTTTCATGGCAATAACAGTTGTGGGCGTCTCTGTAGGGAATTCAAGCACACCAGGCAGAAACTTTTCTTATCTTAAGAGGCTTCCATTGACCTAAATTTATTTAAATATATATCTTTGCTTTTGTACTGTTTGCTTTCTTTTTTTTATCCCCCTAATGCTAAAAGCAAACTGCTGTTCACACTGACAGGAAGCATTTCAAAAGATTTCATCAGTCATTGTGGTTGTTTACTTCCAGTATGTTTGACTTGTTACTTTAACGCTCAGAGCAGCTTCCAATACAGAACTAATGTGATGAATCCTCTTGATAGCCAATCAGTGAGTAACAGCTGGCAAACCGTGGCCGACCACGTGAAGACCACGGAGTTCACAGTGAAGGACCTTCGACCCAAAACTGTATACCTGTTCATCATCAGGGCGGTCAATGCTCAAGGACTGGGCGACCCAAGCCCAGTGTCTGACCCTGTCCGGACCCAAGGTAAAGAGATGACCCTTTGACACTGTAGCTTTAGTTCCTGGGGTCACATTCTTCCAGATATTGTTCAACTGTTGACATAATTACTTTACAGTCATAAAGTGAAATTTTCCTACCCACACTCACTGCACATGTGGACACTGAATTTACGTCATAATTTTCTGCTATTGGTGGACTGTCCATGAATCTTTGCTACCTATTTAATCTTGTGATTACTGCTACGGTCACAAATACAGCTTCCACCCGCACAATGGGTAGGCTCTAGGGGTGTAGGAAAAACATCGACTCGGCGATATATCGCAATGTTTTTTTTGACGATACTTGTATCGATTTAAAATGTTAACTTGGCAATATTTATTTAATTATTTACGTGCGTCCTTTTCCACCTTAACTTTCGACCACACTTTTAGTTAAGGCACATTCATTCTATTTTTTCTTACTGAAAAATATTTTGCTGTGGAAATCAGATAGTATGGACTGTTCCCCTAAAAAGAAATATATTTTGTAATTTACCAAAATAAAAGCATCACAAATTTGCTTAAATAAAAGTAACTTGTGTTTGAGATACAAATGCAGTGATTAACATGATCATTAAATAAAGTTAATTTTACCATTTTATTACAATGAAAGACATATTAATATTCAGATAAAATTTCTTACTAAGTCATACTCTTTTAAAAAGTGAAAAAGTGAAAAATTGAAAAATTGGGATACATCGCGATACATATCGTATCGTGAACCATGTATTGTGTCGCCAGACTCTTGCCAATACACACCCCTATAGGCATTGGCATAATCTTCAATATATATTTTACATATATATTTTTAGTTGTTGTAACATTTTTGTGACTTTAGATCACATTTTATTGCATGCCACTAATGCTACACTTGTCAATCCCCGACTCTTAAATTCTTTTCTCACTCTGCTGTAGATCTGTGTCTACAATGCCTGTCTGTTCACGCATTGAACGTTTCAAAATCAAATTCTTTTGAACCGGAATACGCTGGAAATGAAGCGGAATTCACTGTTCGCACCCACAGCATGTGGTTCAAAGACCTCGTGGAATAGAGGGACGATGTAGACAGACCTTATTTCTCTCTCTGCAGCTCATTAATGAAAGCCACACACATTTCTTACATATACCGTGAACGTCTCCTACTCTGCTAACATCAAAACAGTTTGTTTGTTCATATACGGAGGACAATTGGATGGTTATAACTATCTTTTTGTGTGACGGGTTGAAAAAATTCACAAGGATAGATCATTAGATCCGGTGTGAAAGGAATAATAGTTCTTCATTGA
>NC_050525.1:10216083-10224374 GCF_002922805.2 Oryzias melastigma
TGCTACACGTGTCAATCTGCGACTCTTAAATTCTTTTCTCACTCTGCTGTAGATCTGTGTCTACAATGCCTGTCTGTTCACGCAGTGAACGTTTCTAAATCAAATTCTTTTGAATTGGAATACGCTGGAAATGAAGCGGAATTCATAGTCCGCGCCCACAGCATGTGGTTCAAAGACCTCGTGGAATAGAGGGACGATGTAGACAGACCTTATTTCTCTCTCTGCAGCTCATTAATGACAGCCACACACATTTCTTACATATACCGTGAAAGCCTCCCACTCTGCTAACATCAAAACAGTTTGTTTGTTCATATAGGGAGGACAATTGGATGGTTATAACTATCATTTTGTGTTTCGGGTAGGAACATTTCACAAGGATAGATCATTAGATCTGGTGTGAAAGGATTAATAGTTCATTGAACACATTACCGGTCACGTGAACTTCTCTTTCTCTTCTTCAGACATTAGTCCTACAGTACAGGGGGTGGACCATCGTCGCGTGCAGAAGGAGCTGGGGGACGTCGTCGTCACCATGCATAATCCTGTAGTTCTCAGCTCCACTTCAGTGCAAGTCACATGGGCTGTGAGTACTCTCTGCATTAAAAGAGATATTCTTGTGCTTAGTTATAATCCTGCTGAAACGCATACTTTTAGAGAATGGTCTAAGCTTGATCAGAAACTTTATTGTTGGCTTTTTCCTGTTTGGATTGCCTCACAAACATCCGGAGAGAAAATTGTGTTCCTGGACTGAGCAGGTGATTTTGGACCGTTTTAGGCTGCTTTGACTTTATGAAAGAATCAAGACTGATGCTCCCGTTGTGGGCAAATAGATCACCATTAAGTGTTGCATCTGTCACTTCGGGGAGCGGAATGCTGACAGCTTTTTGTCAGGAGTCTGTTGGCGAGGTGTCTTTAACACTGGCTGCTGCGGGTTTGTAGCAGACACAGAATGTGCCTGCTGTTTCTGCGCTGTGATACACCTCCTGGACTGACATGATGGTGGAGTAAATTGGGTTTGTGGCCAGCCTCAGCGTGCACACAGACACCGTTTGATCTGCTTCCATTTCGAGTGAGAGAATTCCCTCTGTAGCAGTAAAAGTTTCTGTGTTGAAGTGGGTTATCGGCTTGGATGGCTGGCATGGATTTCAAGAAGACGTTGTTGCCATGAGTCCATCCTGAGAGAACAGTTCCACAAATGTTACTAATCCCACTTTGAGAGTTTGTATATCAATTAACTTTGATTATTACAAAGGGAATTGGCAGAGTGAGTGGCCTAGTTTCCTACGTGTTTGTCTCAGACCTAATCTGGCTTCAGCTTCCAATATAACTCTAATTAAAAAATCTGATTTTTATGAAAAGAAATTCTCATGTATTCATTCACCTGCATTCTAAAAATAAAAAGAAATGTATCAAAAAAGGAAAACTAATTTTGTATTTTGCCACTTTGTGGAGAGTTTTAATGCATTACATGTTAGAAATTCTTAAAATAAATCAGTTGATAATGGTTTAAGAAAAACGGTCACCACAAGAACATATTGAATCTCAAAATCATAAAAATTGTCTATATTTAACTTTTTATTTCAAGCAGTGAAAATTAAGGAGTTTAAAATAATTTTACTAAAAAAACTTTTGTTTTTTTACATCTTGTTACAAGCGCCAAAAAATAGGCAGTTTAAGAAAATATTGTTATAAATATATATATATATATATATATATATATATTTTTGCATTACAAGCATCGACACTTAAGCAGTTTAAGAAAATGTAGCTGAAAATGTGTTTTTTTTTCTTGTTAAAAGTACTAAAATATAGGCAACCTAAATCCTCCCCTATAATTTAATATATATAACAGCATGTACATATAACAATATATACAACAATACATATAAATACACACACACACACATATATATATATATATATATATATATATATATATACATATTTCACTGTATTCGCGGATTCGCCATATTCGCGGATGCCTCCGATCCCTAACCCCCACGAATAGGAGGGATTCCTGTATTCTAGTTTTCAGAGAATTCTTTATTAGGATTCCAATATGTAACAAACAAACAAATTCTTACTGAAAAACAACCTAGATATTGTTACTCTATGAAGTCCTTCCATTTATTTTGATGCTAGATGAAAGAAACAAAACAGTTTCTGCTTACATGGTATAAGTCAAAATCACAAAAGAACAGAACGTTAACAAGTCTATCAATCTCTATGTGCTGACTGTTGGACCTTCTCTCATGAGTGTTTATTCTCCTCTGGTACTAGTTAATATGAATGACTTGCTAAGCAGATATCACCTCCCACACAGGACACAAATCACCCTTTGATCCATAGCATATTAGACAAAAAGAAAACATACGACACCTCCCACAATCCTCCGTGTCTTTCCGTTCTTCTTCCTTCAGGTGGAGAATCCATCTCAGTTTATTCAAGGCTACCGTGTGCTTTACCGGCAAACGTCAGGGCTGCCCTCCCCGGGGCCTTGGCAGATACAAGACCTGAGGGTTGCCTCTGAGAGGGACATAACTCTCTCTGATCTAAAGAAAGGCATCGTCTATGAGATTAAAGTACGCCCATACTTCAACGAGTTCCAGGGTGCAGACAGTGAATCTATGACAACACGCACCATGGAAGAAGGTAAGTGACATATAATTCATACGTCTTAGAAAAATAGATTTTTCCCCTGACTTAATGATGAAAAAATCTGAAATATTGTTGTTAATGCATGAGGTTCCTGCATTATGTCTCTCTCGACTTTTATATTTAGTTGCTGCCGGTAATGGCTCCTTGGGTAGACAGTAATGGATAATGGCATTTGAAGTGCACCCACCCACTCACGCTTGCTGCTGCACAACCGTATTATTTTGTGTGTGAAAACTGGTCTCTGACACTTTGCAGTGAGGTTCTGTGACAGCCTCAGACCTCTGAGGGACGGTGGGTAGAGGGGGAGGGCGGGGATCGACTCGCACACTTCCCTCACTCTGCTCTTGTGTGGATGCTTTCTTTTGGTCTTTAACCAATTATCCGTCGTAAAATCGCCTTCGTCCACTCTCAACAAATGAGCACTCTGAAGCTATGTTCACACCGCCCTCTGCAACGCACGTTCAAGAAGTGTTCTTAGTTTATAAAACAGGTACTCATTAAACATCAAGTTAAACCAGATAAAATTTTGATAACTGGACAGAATTCCGTGATCGTACCAGATGCAGATCAGTACCGTTACTGGTACCGGATGCAGATCGGGCCCAGACGCGGATCTGATCTGTACCGGATGCGGTACTAGTACTAGCACAGGATGTGGATTGGTACTGGATGCAGATCATTACCAAATGCAGATCTGAACTGGATGCACATCGGCACTAGACACGGATCTGTACTGGACGTGGATTGGTACCGAATGCGGACCTGTACTGGTATTAGATGCAGATCAGTAACAGACGCATATCTGTACTGGAAGTGGATTGGTACTGATTGCGGATCAGTACCTGTACTGGTATCAGATGCAGATCAGTACCAGTAGAGGACGCGGAATGATATCAGAAGCGGATCAGTACTATATGTGTTCAGTACTGGCTAGGGTTAGGGTATTGGTACTGGACCTGTCCTGTACTAAGGTACTAGCATACTAGGAAAATAGGGCCTTTTGTGATTTACACTTGGTTTTATCAGCTCAAACACTTCCACCAATGTTTAATGTTTGTCGCACAAAACAAACTTTGCCATCACTTTGGTAAAGTTAGAAATATAAAATATCTATGCGTTCTGGAACTGTCCAAGTGTGAAAATGATCGATGGAACGCCACAGCCACTGAAGTGTAGAGAAAGAGTCAGAAGGGGAAACTTTGAGTTCTCCAGTCGATACGTCCCTACCCCCACCCACAGCCCTGAGCTGTAGACTGTACAAGTGAACGATCACCAATACAAGGATAGAAAATTAGTTTTCTTTTCAGCGTGGCTCAGGTCTACCTTAAAGTCAGTGTTCAGAGCTCAGTCTGCTCTTATTCAATGAGGGGAGCCAAACTAGGGGGTTTGGACTTCTGGCGTGAATGCCTGCCAAAAGTCGACCGAGTGAGACATTATGAGGCTTTTTTGATTACATCAAAGCCCCATAAGCAGGATAAAGTAGATGGATGGGTTAAGATAAACTCAATAGGACTGAAAAAAACAAAGCTTTTTTAATCTTTTGCATTTATAACCACCAAAATTAAACCCAATAGTAACTGTAAACCTGATATTTTACTTTTTTCAATAAATGCACTTTTTTTTTTCAAATCAACGAGTTTCCAAATGTATTATTGCAAATCGAATTTGAGCAATTTCAGAGTCAATGGAAACGCAGCTATTAACATCTAAAGGTAGTTTAAGGATTCAGGGACAACTGATTTCAAAATAAAGCAAATGAAATTACACTGATCAGAATACAAACACTGGCAATACTCTTAGATCTGCATTGAAAGGTTTGTGTAGAGAAAGTATATAATAAGCTCATCATAAATGTCATTGGGTGCCCCAACTAATTGAATTGTTACCATCCCATCTTCCGGGTGTAACAAACTAATTAATCACATTAATCATATATATATATATGCACTTACAGCAATATTCTAGTCATTGTAGCAGAAGTTTGTCATTACATCTGGTCTAAAAAGATGGAGGGCAAACCTATAAGTGTAATACAGTAATATCCACTCTATTAGAGCGTACTTGAAAGCCTTAATTAAAAAAAAAAAAAAAAAAAACACCACACCTGATTGTTCTTTCTATTGTCGAAAGGGTTTTGACATTCAAAATGTTAGTCATAGTTGGTTTGGTAATGTAAATATGCTAACACGGTCAACATGTAGCAGTGTTAGACATTTTATTTATTTATTTTTTTTATGTCACAAACAGGATAGAAGTTAGCGTGATCACAGTAATATTTGTTTTAGTGGTATCAATCTGGTTTTATTTTGTGTTACTAACAAAGTTAGGTGTTATTGTGACAATGCTAACAAAGCTAACTTGTAGCGGTGACGAATTGTGCTTTTCTTAAAATGCGTTAGCAAGGTAGGCTGTTAGACCTATCGGGAATAGTAGTGGAGTGTAGTTGTAGTGGAGATAGACTTTTTTTTTTTTTTTTTTACATTTTACTAAAAAGGTTAAATGTTATTGTGGCTACTGTAACACTTCTAACTTGTAGCCCAAGTGTTTTTTTTTATGTTTTACTGAAAAGGTTGGGTGTTAATGTGACTATGCTAACGCAGCTAACTTGTAGCGGTGAAAGACTGTGTTCTTGTACGTGTTTCTAACAAGGTTGTGTGCTATTGTATATACACTAATGTTGCTAATGTTTAGCGGTGACGGACTGTTTTTTTTTACGTGTTACTAACACGCTTGGGTGTTATTGTAAATACGCTAATGCAGCTAACTTGTAGCGGTGAAAGACTGTGTTCTTTTACGTGTTTCTAACAAGGTTGTGTGCCATTGTATATACACTAATGCTGCTAATGTTTAGCGGTGACGGACTGTTTTTTTTATGTGTTACTAGGTTTGGGTGGCTTTGTGAATACGCTAACACAGCTAACTTTTAGCGGTGACAGATTGTGCTTCTTTTTAAGTGTTACGTTTATTTCTTGTATTTTCTTGTGTCTTGTATCTTTGGCCCAGACCTCCCTTGAAAAAGAGGTGTAATCTCAATGGGATCTCCTGGTAAAATAAAGATTAAATAAAAAAAAAAGAAGAAGTTACTTACAAGGTTGGGTGTTATTGTGATTATCCTAACGCCTGTAACTTGTAGCCGCAGTGGGTTTTTTTATGTGTTGCTAAAAAGGTTGTAAACACTAACACTGCTAACTTGTGCCCGGAGTGGGTTACTAATAAGTCCGGGTGTTATTCTAAATACTTTAGCGCAGTAAACTTATAGCGGTGACAGACTGTGTTACTAAAAAGGTTACGTTATTGTTTATTAGCTAATGCGGCTAATGTTTAGCAGTGCCAGACTGCATTTCTTTTGTTACTGATAAGCTTGGGAGTTTGTATAGTCACATTAATCTTTGTTTTAGCGGTATTACTCTGTTTTCTTACGTGTTGCAAACAAGGTTGAGAGTGACAGGTATTGCAAGTATGCTAACACGGCTAACATAGCCTGTTACAAAGAAGTTCTAGAATTACTCTGAATGCAGTTAATAAAGTCTGACTAATGTACAGATTTATCACTGACTTTTGTCTCACCTATTGCACATTTTAGTTTGATGCACATAATTTTTCTAAATAGACATTTAATTTAAACTGTGCCTTTTAATCTGGTGCACCTGGTGGAAAATAAAATACATTCCATATAAATGCGTCATTTATAAAACCAGAAAAGACAGTCTCTTGAGTGATTTATATTTTTTCAGTAAATTACTCTATTTTTTAGAGATTATATTTATAAATAAAATGTTCATTACATGCATGATCCTACAAAGATATAAACTTATTTTAACCCCCCTTTCAGTTTCATGAAATATTTCCAAATTGAGTTCCTAAAGAATTGCTCATCTTAGCTTCCCGCTGAAACTGTAGAAAGTTTCCTAAAAATTATAGGAAAAACCTCCCTACTGTTGCATCCCTTAGAGACTATTGATATTGCAGCCATTACTCATCCTCAGGTGCCATTTTTTCCAATAACTCATCCAGGCAGCCTCCAAAGGTGTCATCCATTTAGGAGTGTTTCCAAAGTCATATTTATTGCTGCAGGTGTTCAAAACAGAAAAAGAAAACTGTTACAATTGCCGGGTTAAAGATGAATAACAGAAAAACAGGTTGAATGTGGGAAAAAATGCTCATCTTTTTTTTTGTGTGATTGTGTGATTCTTTTTGCAACATTACCACAGTGCATTAAGCTTTTTTCAGCTGAGGACATTCAGAATCGTTCTACGTTTATAGTCGTCCTCTGTGACCTCATGTTACAGCTTGTTTAAGTCGATTTTTTGTCCTTATAGACGCTTCTTCATTCTGTTTAGTGTGGTAAAAAGAAAAAAATATGAAATTGTAATTCTGTGGAAAATGCTGATAAAATTGGATCCACATTAAACACAATGGATTTCTAAAAGCTGCACATAGATGTATATTTTGAATTTTCTACTGAGAACTAAATAATTTGCTAAACTGAATTGAGCATTAAAAATATAATTCAGTGCTTAATTTTTTTTTTTTTTTTTATCATTAATGTGTTTTTAGAATAGAAGAACTTCTACTTTTCGATTAACTGTGCAACATTGGGAATGACTCTTGAGATGTTGCATGTATTTTAGGCTTTCAGTAGAGTTTTCAAATACAAATCAGTTGTTGTGGAAGCACTTTTCTTACTCCAAGATTTGATTTATTATATATAAAGTCATTCAAAAGTTCTGCAGAAGCTGTGTGTGTTTGTGTTGTGAACCAGTGCAGAGATGCCCAGGCCTACTAAAGGCAGATATATGGTGTGTACATCCATCTTTAAGGAAGTTTGGATTATTTTCGTGGGAGAAAAACAGACATGCTGCTTTCTCTGGATTCCGTCACGAAACAGGCCGCAGCTACACGCAGTGGTAGGCGGAGCTTCAGGAACGGAGTCGTTTTACTTCTGGGTAGGAAAAAACTCACTAGAAATAGCTAGTATTTCATAAAAAAAAAAAAATGTTTTTTAGGGTTCCAAATGTAATATATGATCATATATATGGATAAAGTTCACTCTGAACGGCAAAATAAAATCATGCATATATTGTGATCATCCCATAAAAGAGATTGGACTTCTGCACTACTCACTTGTAATCTTGTAATCATGGTATGGCCCCTTTAAAAAAATAAATAAATAAATAAATAAAAATAAAGACACCATCTATGGGTCACTAAACCAGAGTCCCTGATTGGTCAAGGTTCCACCTGGTTTGATTTTCAACGCGTATTTCAATAGTTTTACACATTGAGCCCAAAAACTGACTTGTGTATCAACATGTAAATGTGAAAGTTTGTATGTGGTAGCCCAAAATGCACATATACACACATTTACTTTTCATTGGAATTGATCCCCTAAATGCACGTGGATAAGGCCGGTGTGAATGTAGCATGAAACTTAAAACTTAAAACCAATGTTCAAAAAAACTTTTTTTTTCTGGTAAAAAGAAACAGAAAATGTATAATGTATGTCAATTTCTGGGTCCTTTTCTTTGTTTTTACGTAGTTTGAGTCTGTTTCTTCTAAACAAGGACATTTGCAACGGTTTTAATCTTACACTATATTAGTTTCTACAAGTAAAAATGTTTTTTTTCTTTGGA
>NC_050525.1:10224450-10224718 GCF_002922805.2 Oryzias melastigma
ATAACTCTTTTATTTTCAATGGGTAAAGAAGGGGGATCAGATTTTGGTGAAATGTGGAATTGTTTTGCTGCACATCTTGTATCCAGCACCTAATTTCTTTCCCAGCACGATGCATCTCGTCTTTTCTTTCACTTTCTCCCCCTCCTTTGTTGTCTTCCACATTTATCTGTTCTCACTTTTACCCTGTAATTAGACAGTAATTCAAGAGAGGAAGCTGGCTGGCTGATCCGTCCTAGTTCTGTTAACTTTTAAACAGACAATGAGCAAA